>NC_051159.1:15047248-15224480 GCF_013339745.2 Dermacentor silvarum
TGGATTTCTTAAAATTAGGCACTGGGAGGCACGTGTAGACCACCTGCGCAAATAAGTTGTGTGGCCAGGGGGACACAAAGTGAGATAATTATCGCTGTCAGCAGCCGAATGAACTAAAATTGAATAATTAACTTTTTATTGACTGCAGTAAATGTGTATGTTTGTATTCAAAAGTTAGAGGCAGTCGTGTTTCTACACAGTTTCACTTGGAAGAATTCTTCCAGCATGTCTATGCTCCGAGATATACAACTCCAAATTTTAATTGTCGTTCGCATGATTAAGCATGCAAGAGAGTGAGGATCGGCGCAAAGCTCCTCCCTGATGTGACGCGGCTGTTGGGTGAGGCGTTTAGTCTGACAACGCGGCGGAGGCATTGGCAAAAATAATAACTGCCCCCCTTCCCCTCACGGCTGGCGAAATAAAGAAAATCGAAGAACCCGTAACCGCTGTCGTAACACGCGACCGCGCAGCCTGTAAAGATGGCGGCAGCTGCCATGCCGAGATAATGGCGCGAGCGGAGAAGCCGGAGGGCAGTGCGCGTGCGTAAGGGTGACTAGACGACCGGGCATGGTCCTTGTTTGGGCTACGCAAATAAAGTGACTGCTGATTTCCAAGTATTGTAAGTTTTATTGAAATCAAAAGCAACAACGGTACCATGAACAGGAGAAACCTTTTTAGCTATGCTAACGAATATTTCATACTGCCGCTTTAACTTTGGTGTTGTCGTGCACAAATGTCATGACAACACTTCACCCATCAAGATGTGAATGCCCTAATAATGTTCAAAATGCCTCCCTTCCGCAGCAACGCAAAGCATAAACTGCTCTCGCGTCGAGTCGATAACTGTGCGCAGTACAATTGAAATTTGGAGTCAGATATCTCGGAGCACGAACACGCTAGAATAATTCTTCCGACTGATACTGATACACGACTGCCTCTAAGTTTTCAATACAAACATACCTACTTACTGCAGTCGACAAAAATAATTGTTCAATTTTAGTTAATTGGGCTGCTCACAGCGTAATTATCACCTCACTTTGTGCCCCCCTAGCCACATAACTTATTTGCACAGGTGGTCTTCGCGTGCCTCCCAGTGCCTAATTTTAAGAAAACCATAAAGCTTAGTTTTGAACAACCTGTATTATCAGGCACAGCCGCCAAGCACATGGCTGTATTGGGTAACGTCCTTTTCCTATAAGCTCGCAGAAACCGATACCTGGCTTCGCTATAGGGCTTCTTCCTCTTTCTGGGGTTTTACGTGCCAAAACCAGTTCTGATTATGAGGCACGCCGTAGTGGAAGACTCCGGATTAATTTGGACCACCTGGGATTCTTTAACGTGCACTGCAAGGCAAGCACACGGGCGTTTTTGCATTTCGCCTCCATCGAAATGCGGCCGCCGCGGCAGGGATTCGGTCGCGCGATCTCGTGCTCAGCAGCGCAACGCCTGAGCTGACTTAGCCACCACGGCGGGCTACAGGTGTTGCTCTAGCCGTATAAAACGCGGGTTTATCGTGAGCAGAAACGATGAATTTCGGTAAATGATAAAGGCTACTATCATCATCATCATCATCATCATCATCATTGACAGAAGCTGACCCCTCCCCCCCCCCCCCCTCAGAAAAAACCTGGATCCGCCCCTGGATGGTACAACAGATTCCGTACGAGAGTACATTCAGTAGCAAACAAAGCGTGAGCCGCCGCGGCTCAGAAGAGACACGGCGGATCGCCTATCCGTCATCGTTATCAATTGTAGAAGCCTGAAGAATAAAACAGACGAATTCTCTAGCCTATTGCGCATTTCACAACCTGATATTGTCATCGGGACAGAATCGTGGCTCGACCCTGGCATATCGGATTGTGAAATGTTTCCATCCGAATACATAGCTTATCGAAAAGACCGTAATCACCAGGGAGGAGGTGTGTTCATTCTTGTACCTGACAGAATCAGAAGTGTACCGTTATACTGCGATGATGTTTCTTCAGAATGTATTTGGTGCAGAATATTGGTCTCTGGTGGTAACAGCCTTGTGGTGGGATCTTTCTACAGGTCACCATCTTCAACAAGCATAGAACCATTTCGCGGCCTTGCACGATCACTGTCGATGTTGTCATCGGAAATTATTCTACTTGGGGGCGATTTTAACATGCCTGAAGTTGTATGGCGTGACCGCTATCCTATAGCGACGAGCGGCTCGGCACTTCACGCGGCCTTCATTGAACTAGCACGGAACAATGAACTTGCTCAGTTTGTGAATTTCCCAACGCGTTACGGTTCAGCTAGGGACAGTACGTTGGACTTGTTGTTTAGCAACAACGATGATTTAGTTGAAGCAGTTACGGCAGCACCAGGAATAAGTGATCATGAGGTAGTAAATGCAACAATAGTGTGCAAAAAGTTACAGGTTAGCAAGAATTGCCCGAGAAAGGTTTTTGTGTATGAACAGGGGAATTATAATGCCATAGATGAAGAGTTAAACTTATTCCTGCCAGTATTGCTGGAATACTGCAGTCAGTGCAGCATAGAAAGTTTATTGGCTCTGTTCAGAGACAAACTCCTGTTTTTGGTCGCTAAATACATTCCCTCAAGAGTGGTATCATCTAGACGTAGAATGGATAAACCTTGGATTAACAAAGAACTGCGTCTGTCAATAAGAAAGAAGGCCGGAGTGTACAAGGCATTCAAGACAGCACCAAGTCAGAACTTATATGACAAGCTTAGAACTCTAACTAAAAACTTGAAACGAGAATTAAAGACAGCAAAAAGAACATACTTATCGTCGCAAGCTGATAAAATAATATCTAATCCTAAGGAGTTATGGCGATATGTCAAAAGTAATCGAAAAGACAGTGTTGGCGTTCCGGCTCTCCGGCATGAAAGTGATATGTTAACTGATGACACAAAAAAAGCTGATTGCTTTAACGAATATTTCCACTCCGTCTTCACAGCATGTCGTCATATTCCGGTACCTGAATTACACGAACAATTACCTCAAATGAATGACATAGTTTTAAATGAGGCTGGAATAAGGGCTCTGTTGTGCAACATTAATCCTCATTCTGCTCACGGTCCAGATGGAATATCAAATCACGTCTTGAAGCGCTGTTCACACAGTATTGCTCCTATCTTGGTTGAATTATTTACCAAGTCAATAAATTGTCAAAAATTACCTAGTGACTGGAAAATGGCCAATGTAACTCCTATATTTAAAAGTGGTTGTCGGGCTTTGGCAAGCAATTACAGACCAGTGTCTTTGACATCTGTTTGTTGTAAAACACTAGAACATGTTATTTACTCTGGTCTTATTAAGCATCTTCATAACCATGATTTCTTCATCCCGACCCAGCATGGATTTCGCATGGGATTATCCTGTACCACTCAACTTACTGAATTCATACATGACGTTGCACTCGGCTTTAACAATAGTACGCAGATAGATGCTGTTTTCATTGATTTCCGAAAGGCGTTTGACGTAGTCCCGCATGACTTACTTTTGTACAAACTGTCATTTCTTGGCCTCCCCTATTCACTTTACGGTTGGCTTAAAGATTATTTGCATAAACGGCAGCAAAAAGTGGTTCTGAACGGTGCAACGTCGAGAACGGTTGATGTTTTATCAGGTGTGCCTCAAGGGTCGGTCCTTGGGCCGTTGCTGTTCCTTATTTTTATCAATGATTTAAGTGAAGGCGTTGTTTCGAATATCAGACTGCATGCGGATGATTGCGTTGTATACTATCCTGTGTCATGTGCCGAACATACGAGTGTGTTGCAGTTTGATCTCGAAAAAATATGTTCCTGGTGTGCTAAATGGAAGATGGATTTGAACGTAGCAAAGTGTTATCATGTTCAATTTACGAACAAAAGGAAGAAAGTGCCTAGTTCATACTCTCTAAATAATGTTTTAGTGCAATGCGTTGATGAAGTCAAATACCTAGGCGTCACTTTAACGGTGGTATTAGACTGGACATCCCACATTGACATAACAAGCGCTAAAGCGTGCCGCCTTTTGCACCTTTTCCAGAGGAACTTCAAGTATGCGCCCGAACCTTTGAAGGAAACTTTATATCTTACAAATATTAGGCCGATGTTAGAATACGCTTGCGCAGCATGGGACTCCTTCACAAAAGTTCTCGAAGATAAGTTAGAGCGTGTTCAGAAAAGGGCTGCAAGATTCGTCACGGGCATCTACGACTACAAAATTAGAGGTTCGCAAATCAAGGAAAATCTGGGGTGGAAGTTACTGTCCACGCGCAGAAAAATGATCAGGTTAAAGCTTTTACACAACATTAACAGCGGTAACACAGGAATCGATAAGAACATATATTTAAAACCACCTCGTTATCAGTCTAAGAGACGCGACAATTCCAAGAAAATAAGGGCCTACCAAAGTCGTATTAATGTATTTAAATTTTCATTCTTTCAGCGAACAATTGCGGAATGGAATTTGCTCCCGGATGAGATAGTGTCTGCACCCAATTTTTCATCTGCCATAGAGAACTTTACATGAATCTGTTGTAGACAATATTTTCTAGTGTACCGTTTCATGCATTGTGTAGCAAATTTTATAATGGAATGTTTTTTTTTTCGATGTGTTGTCTTTCTCTGTAATTACTATTGTATTTGTAATACCATAAATGATATGATGCTGTTTTTCTTGAAGTTCAATATATGACCTTTATGTTTGTAATTAACCCCCCTACGATAATGCCCAACTCGGGCGCTGTAGGTATTTGTAATAAATAAATAATAAATAAATAAATAAAAAGTTCTCATGGTTAGTTGGTTGCTTTCTCTTTGTTGTGCCTTGGACGTGGTGTGGTCTATTTCCAGAAGGTGTCACCTGGCTTTCCTTGGAACGAACGGCGACACGAAGCAGAGGCACAGGGTCTACCGGTCTCTTCGATGTGCTTGGATGCTGCAAACCCTTCGAGACCTCCTGTGGGGGCTTACGGGCTGTTATGATCAGCAAGGAATTCGACAGGTCAAGTGGGGGAAACATCGCCTGGCCCGTTCCCGTGACGAAAGGCAGTTATCGTCTTCCTGGAAACTCGGGTCTCTCAAGTGTGAAAAACATCGCCGCGCGCTATCGTCTTCCTGGAAACTCGGCTCCCTCAAGTGTGGGAAACATCAACACCCGCTATCGTCTTCTTGGAAACTCGGCTCCCTCAAGTGTGGGGAACATCAACACCCGCTATCGTCTTCTTGGAAACTCGGCTCCCGCAAGGGTGGAAATCATGCCCGCGCGTTCTCCCGTGACGAGATAATCGCCTTCAACCCCGAGAAAGCGTCAACCCTTTTACGCTCTGAGCAGACGCAAAGGCGAGCACCCAAGGGAGAAGGCACGAAGGAAAGAGGTCGTCGACTTGACAACATGACAGGGGCACTGATTCCACAAGTTCCCTTCCACAAGGGGGACATCAGCTACTACAAGACCGCGAGGGGTTATTTAAAGGGACACTAAAGAGAAACAGGAAGTTCAGCTGGAATAAAAGAGGGACCTTCTGGAATGCATGCAATTTTTGTTGGGTGCAAAAATATGAGTTATTAGCGGAGAAATTCGTAAACAAAGACCAAATATCTCTTCCTCAATTTCTCTCACCCCAGATTTTGCGCTGAAGCAGTGTCGTCACAGATTTCATTGCTCTCAGCGAATCAGAATGCGCCATGATACGTCACCGCTTGCGTAAACGGCCGAGGCACTGGATGCATCATGGCTGCATGCATGGTCGCTGCGTTTGCGTTCGCCGCGATGGATACCGTTGCTGCCGCTGAACCTTGTAACAAAGAGCTCGCCAGGGAAGCAGGACTGAATTTCAGCGATATTCAGTGAAACGGAGCTCGAAATGATCCTCCGTGCTCGAGCGGTACGTGTTTCCGCGTGCGATGGCGGTGAGCCGCCGGCCGCGCCGGCGGAAAGCAGAGCTTCGTTTTCGTCGACGGAAGGCGAAGCGTCCGGTCCGCCAGGCGACGATGTTCCCGACAGAAGAAGCGTAGAAAGTTGCGCACATACTTGGTATGGTTATTTCGTGGCTTTATTTAATGGCATGCAGCACTCACCGAGCCGCCAGTTTGCTGCTGCAGGGGCCCAGGTAGGGGGTTTGATGAGGGCCGCATTGAGGGAACTGGCCGCATCGAGAAAGTACTGGCCTCTGGGGCACGCCAAGATACTTTCCGAGGGCAGGATTATGCACATAATCCGAGGGCGAGAAATGCAGAGAGCACACCATCGGTTTCTCTGGCTCTTTTGCCGTTTTATCATCGGCAGAGCACTGAGCCATTGCGAACGCCGGGGAGCCCAGGCTCGCCGCGCGACACCACATGAAAGGACACAATCGAGTCAACACTACAGCTGCCCCTGAGCAAGCGCCTTGGGCCATTTATACAGCCCTCAACACTACACACACGAGGCATTTTCTGGCTGTTTCCCGCGAAGTTTTTCGAGCCAGACAACACGCAACCTAACACCGTAGAGCGGAACAGGCGCGCGCGACGATGCATTGACCAAAAACAAAACTACGAAACTATCACGACCGGATGTATCGCCATGCCATTTTTTCTTATTTATTTAATTTTGTGCTAAACTTGTACTTCCTCGCTTGAAACGGTTTAAAAAGTTGGCAAGTGCTGTTTATGTACGTTTAAGGTGTATTTAATTTTGCGTTTTATTAACAGCGATAAATCGCTCTCGACCAACCGCGACCGACCTGCTTCACCGACCGTCACGACCTGCGCGACCGACCGTCACGAACGTGTAGTGCGGGAAATTCGAAGGGGCGTCAGCACCTATCCTTCATTTTTCGCTATTTTCTCGCTTATTAAACATCTGTTTGCAGTAAGAATGGCATGGCTGTGATCGTGAAAGGATAATCTACCATTTAAGCTCAACTTCCGCTTTCTCTTTAGTGTCCCTTTAAGGCCGTCCTGGCCCCCGTGTTAGGCAGAACCGCTCGAGACTCGGATAGAAAACCATGTCCCAATGAAGTGAATACAGTCTTTTTTATTTTTCATCATCACGATGCTCGCCTTCATCGCCATCTCCTGATTCTTGTGGTGACGACCCACCTCACCCGGTCGATATTTTATCAGTACGTAACTACTTCGCGAGCGACGCCTCTTCGACCTTACCGCGGGTTACCTCGTAAAATATGGTCTTTGTGATGAAGTAAGGTACCTCCAGTGGTGACATTGAATCGAGTCCTTTGCGCACTAAAACCATGCTTCCAGCTGTACATCGAGGATCGCTGTGCGGTGACGCTTATCAAAGTCAATCTTTATTGTTTACCGATATTCTTTTTGACCTTACACCGTAGGTTTTAGTTTGAGGACGACTTAGTCAACTAAGCCAATCCCTTGGTCAACATGTCAACCGGCATACTCACCCGCAAGCCGCAAAGTTGGGGCCGCAACCAAGTCCTGCTGTATACGAGCGGTTGAGATACACAGCTGCCTCAAGGGCGCATTTCCACCCGCCTTTGAAGCCTGGATCGAAATAAACAACTTCAGATCTCTAATCACGCTTTCCGCAAGGCGTGGAATCGTGCAGGGAAGCATAGTTCGATGCATTGTTGTTCTGCCCACCGTCCAAGCTCCCGACTTCAGAAAACGAGTCTATTATCAGCAAAGATGACCTTGACGTTTCAGAAGACGCTATGTTCGAGAAGTGAAATCACGGTGTTTGAACCTTCACGGCTAGCCTAAGCTCCAGCATAGCACGTGGACTCGCCCACGGCAAAGAAAAATACTTGAGCTTCTTTTGTGCCTTGATTTCCGCAAGGGCAATACTTCGAGGGGTTTTGCAGTTTTCAATAGAAGTTGTTTCTCTTTCTCCTTTCCCGTGTATTTAGATAGGAGCTCCCGAGCTAAAGCTTCCTCTAAAGGCCAACTGCAACGAAATGTCGCTTGGGCCTAAATGCCTACAAATGTTTATAATATACAATCAATGTAATCTTCACAAAGCCACAGGGCTGGTAATTGCCTAATTTTTTATAGGAGCCTTTAAAGCGCCTAATCAGATGACGTGTGGACCTCGCGGTGAGTGGTAATGATGTGCAGATATTTGCGCAAGTTTCAAAACCGTGCACTATTGCTGATCTCTCTGTTGCACCTAGGCGCTAAGGTTCGCTCAACATTTGCAAGTCGATGGGTGTCTCGGCGTGCTTCCTCGTTAGGCTTGTAACGAGAAAGGGAGTATCGCGTTAGAGAATATCTTAATTGTCGGATATTTTTTCTACGTCATTTAAACCTGACAATGTTCCGCTGCGCTGCGATATTGGCTGTTTACGTCTCGTACCTTCGGCAGCACTGCCAACGACTGGTGAGATGGAATGTAGGAAGAGGAAGGACTACCGGTTGTCGCCATTTTTGCCCGTTTGAATGTCACTGTCCGTCCTCTGCCTATTGGGATTTGCTTGGCGATTAAATCACAACGGTGAAATATATCTGTCCATTACTCGATTCTGCGACAATATTCCCACTGCCGGGGCAATGGGGAAAATACATTCCATTCATAAACATTTATTTTGCTGTTATGCCGAAGCTTTTCATCTTCAAGACGGAAAAATTTATAAATTACGCCAAGGGTCAGTTTATGGTGATGTCACAAAAACATCCTTCCTGTCGTTACCTTTTTTTTTTTGCACCACCCCTCTACCTTGTCGTCCATCTGCAGCTTAATATTATTGCCGCTTTTTTTTATAGTGCAGCTCTCAGGTGCCCGTTCCTGCGGCGAGCGTCGGCGGCGTAACCGAGCGAACGGGTACAACGAAACATGAAAGCGAACGCTGATCGCTGAGGGGGATGAAGAACGCAGGAGGAAAGTTGAGAGGAGGGTGTAGCGGAACAATGAGGCGGAAAGCGGAGGACGGTATGGTGAAAGCGTGATAAGAAAAGTGTAAAGCGGCAACGACGTTTACAAGATGGCGCCACGTATCTCGTAGGAGATGACGCGATGTCTGGTAGATTTGTCTGCGACGACTGCTGTGAATCGCTCCAACGCGTAACCTACGCGCTGGCTCTCGCGATCTTCAGATTAGTGAGGCAGTCGCGTCACACTTTGCTCCGTTTACAACGTAGAGCACTGCACGGGCCGATTTTTTCAACCCGGGCCCGGCCCGGGCCCGTTTTTACGTTGGGCTGCCCGCCCGAGCCCGATCAAAACTTTTATGGCGAGACCCGGGCCCAGTCCGGGCCCGGAAATAATCTACGTTACCCGCCCGGCCAGCACCCCTTTACCTTAGGCCCGAGCCCGGCCCGAGCCCGGCTCGAAACCGGCCCGAACCCGGCCAGAGACCGAAAAATGTATGCTTTTCAGAGTTGAGACGCCCGAGAATAACTCGCTGCACGTTACACGCACACCACCAGAAAGCCCGAGCTCGGCCCGGGCCCGCTTCAAAAAACCCGAGCCCGGCCCAGGCCCGGGTCAAAAAGGACACGCCGAGCCCGGCCCGAGCCCGAGAAAAAACTGCTCTACCCGGCCCGGCCCGGGCTTTCGGGTAAGTCCGAGCCGGTGCAGTGCTCTATTGCAACGTGCCGCACTGGACCGATTGTCCACGCCAGCCAAGATAACACGAACTGAAAACACGTTTACAGCTGCGCTGAAATTTCGCTCAAGGGAGTATCGTAATCGCCGGTGAATTGTTTTTCCTTTTCTTTGCTTCGTTGCATGTTATATTTGCCTTTTTCGTTTTATTGCGATAGCAGTTATATGGATACTCCAGACGTATTTCTGCCTTCGTCGTCGCCGTGAGAAGGGCGATAGAATCTCGCCGCGCGCCGTATGCTGTATGTGCGAGTGAAAGCGTGGGAGGGTGAGCCGGCGATCGCGGCTCAACCTCGCACGGACATGGGAGGGAAGCGGAAGGAAGCGCGGCGTCTTCTAGTCGCGCGCAATGCTCCGAAGGAAGGGTTGGGAGGGGGGAGGGGGCACGTTCTACTCCGGGCGGCCCGAGCTGCCACACGCACCCGCCGGGGCCGCAAGGCTCGGGATGAAGGTTAGGGAGAGGAGGGGGGCTTTCTTAGCTGTGCGCGCGCGCGCCCACCCGGGCTGCTGTATCTTGCTACGCTTTACAAATTACGGCTGGCCACTAAAGAGAAACCGGAAGTTGAGCTTAAATGGTAGATTATCATTTCATGATCACAGCCATACCATTCTTACTGCAAACAGATGTTTAATAAGCGAGAAAATAGCGAAAAGCTGAAAGATAGGTGCTGACGCCCCTTCGAATTTCCCGCACAACACAATCGTGACGTCGGAGATTACAAATGCAGGCGGCTCGCGATTGGTCGAGAGCGATTTATCGCTGTTAATAAAACGCGAAATGAAATACACCTTAAACGTACATAAACAGCATTTGCCAACTTTTTAAACCGTTTCAAGCGAGGAAGTGCAAGTTCAGCACAACATTAAATAAGAAAAATGGCATGGTAATACATCCGGTCGTGATAGTTTCGTAGTTTCGTTTTTGGTCAATGCATCGTCGCGCGCGCCTGTTCCGCTCTACGGTGTTTGGTTGCGTGTTGCGTGGCTCGAAAAACGTTGACTTCGCGGGAAACAGCCAGAAAATTCCTCGTGTGTGTAGTGTTGAGGGCTGTATAAATGGCCCAAGGCGCTTGCTCAGGGGCTGCGGCAGTGTTGACTCGATTGTGTCCTTTCATGTGGTGTCGCGCGGTGAGCCCCGGCTCCCCGGCGTTCGCAATGGCTCAGTGCTCTGCCGATGATAAAACGGCAAAAGAGGCAGAGAAAGCGATGGTGTGCTCTCTGCATTTCTCGCCCTCGGATTATGTGTATAATCCTGCCCTCGGAAAGTATCGTGGCGTGCCCCAGAGGCCAGTCCTTTCTCGTTCCCTTAATACGGCCTTCATCAAACCCCCTACCGGTGCCCCTGCAGCAGCAAACTGGCGGCTCGGTGAGTGCTGAATGTTATTAAATAAAGCCACGAAATAACCATACCGAGTACGTGCGCAACTTTCTACGCTTGTTCTGTCGGGAACATCGTCGCCTGGCGGACCGGACGCTTCGCCTTCCGTCGACGAAAACGAAGCTCTGCTTTCCGCCGGCGCGGCCGGCGGCTCACCGCCATCGCACGCGGAAACACCTACCGCTCGAGCACGGAGGATCATTTCGCGCTCCGTTTCACTGAATATCGCTGAAATGCAGTCCTGTTTCCCTGGCGAGCTCTTCGTTGCAAGGTTCGGCGGCAGCAACGGTATCCATCACAGCGAACACAAACGCAGCGACCATGCATGCAGCCATCATACATCCAGCGCATCGGCCGTTTACTTAAGCGGTAACGTATCATGGCGCATTTTCATTCGCTGAGAGCAAGGAAATCTGTGACGACACTGCTTCAGCGTCAAATCTGGGGTGAGAGAAATTCAGGAAGAGATATTTGGTCTTTGTTTACGAATTTCTCCGCTAATAACTAATATTTTCGCAACCAACAAAAACTGCATGCATTCCTGAAAGTCCCTCTTTTATTCCAGCTGAACTTCCTCGTTCTCTTTAGTGTCCCTTTAAAGAGCTTCACTGTTAAAATGAAATTGAGAGCTATCAGATGGACATGAGCTGAATACGTAGAGAGAAGCAGAAAAAAAAGTCGCAGTTTCGCCGGAAAGGCGAAGTATCGATTGCGATAGCAAATTAGTGGACAGCAGCTATACGAAGCAAGTGTAGTAGTTTTATCGGCCGTGTAAACTTGTAAAAATAGGCATGCTAACTAAATTAACAAGCATGGTGTCACGCGCACAAGCAAACATGAACGCATCTCTCTCGATGACCGGGGACATTCGCTGTCGAAACACTGGAGTGAGTAAGCGCGGCAGCAGCAGCGAGCGAATTGAAGTTGGTGCTGCTTCTCGCATCAACGCCAACTAAAGCGCGAAAACACAGCGCAAAGCGGACGCTGTCCACGCCGCAGATGACTTTCAATCCATCTGCGGCTCGATTGCGAAGTATCGCAATCGATACTTCGCCTTTCGGGCGAAACTGCGACTTTTTAGATGCGAAAGCATCTTATGCTCAGGGCAGTGTCCGTTCTGCGGCGTCAGCACCCATACTGCGCATGCGCAGCTCTCCCTCATTGTCCTCTCGTACGCAGTTGTGCGCTCCTCTACTCCCCTCTCCCCCTCAGGTGCCGCACATCAAATCATTGCATATAACTCTCTCTCTCCCTCTCTCTCTAAGAGTACGCCGGTAGGCGGTGCAAGTGTCGCGGCGCAGTATCGCGTGTAAGTGTCGCGGCTTCACTCTCACGAGTGAAGCCGACGGGAGCGGACGTGTCGAGTCGAGGTGCCATTTCAGCGCAGCAGGAGCAGCGTGCCAAAGAGATAAGTTTTGTTATTTTATATTTCACTTTTTGGTTTTTTTTTAGGAGGGTTAGCTTAGCCAAGCAATCTTTATAAATTATTTTAAGGCTTTCTCACATTCTTGGTCTTCTCGCTTAGATAAAAGTAGGTAAAAAAATTTTTTTCCCACATCTACGCCTTGTTAGTACGAGATGATGGGTGGTACTAGGGGGAACCCACGCGTGCGTTGTTCTGAGTGCGAGCGTTCCTACGCGCTGGAAGAAACGCGGTTTAAGTCAACACGCGAAGCGAATGGTGCAGATTTTATCTGTAGGATGTGTGTGCTAGGGTCGCGGCTAGACCGCCTAGAGCAAGACAAGGATAAGTTAGCTAAGCGGGTTGGAAAGCTAGAAAAGAAACTTGAAATCGAGCAGAAGCAGAGGAAGGAGGCAGAATAAAAGCTAGCTAACGCAGAAATCCAGCTGAGCGCCACCATTCTGCAAAGCAATGATGAACGCATCGAGGCGAGCACCGCGAACGGAGCTGGCTCCGATGCGAGTGCAGAGACAGCCGAACCCGCCACGCCGGGAAGCAGTGGCGGAAACGTCAGTGATAATCACGAAGGGGATACCACTGACGCGGCCGGGGAAGAAAACAAAGCAAAGGGCAAGATAAGAAAGGAGGGGAGGGCATTGTGACTTCGGGGGCAGCTTTCGGCGGTGAGGGGGAAGGAAAGCGTCGAGTTGTCTTTGTTGGGGATTCCAACATGCGTAAAGTAGAACCGGCGATAGCAGAGAGGGTAGGGGCAGACGAACGAGTCCAGGTTAGCGCGCTTCCCGGAAAGCCGATTAGAGAGGTGATAGCGAAGGCCAAGGAACGCATGTGGGACACAATGGAGGAGAGACACCTAGTGGTGATAATGGGCGGAGTGATTGACCTACTGAACGGACGAGGAGCAGGAATCACAAAGCAAATAGCCAAAGGGGTCACCGACCTGCGGAATGTTTCAAAAGAAGTACAAATCGCGGTGTGCACGGTGCCAGAGGTTGAAAGGCAGGGTTATAAAATTGAAAGGGCAGTTCTTGCAGTAAACAGGGAAATTTGGACTCTAGCTAAAGCAATGAATTTTACGGTCATTGACATCAACCGAGAAGTGCACCGAGCAGGCCGCGAAGGCGCTTTTGTGCGTGACGGGATACATTTTAGTGAAAGTGTAGCAATACCGGTCGGAAGTCGATTCGCGGCACGAGCTGTAGCTTTTTTAGGCGGGCCCCAGGCAATCAGGAAGCAGGATTGAGTATTGAACATAGCGAAACACCAGTAAAGGGCAGAATTAGGCGACCAGGAGTCAGGAAAAGACGCAGAAAGGATAAGAATAGAGAAGGTAAAATTTGCTACATTAACATGCAGGGTGGTCGTAAGCAGGAAAAATGGCTGGAAATTCAAACGCAACTGAATGATGAAGCGATTAGCGTGTACGCCTTGACCGAAACGCATCTACGAGATTTGGAGCAGCCGCCTGTTATTGACACTTTGTATGGAAGGGTACTATCTGCCAGATCCTAGAAAGTGGTTTTCGAGGATCCGAGACGAACAGAAGGTCCTCCACCGTTGTTTTCCCATTTTTTGAAGGTGACGCCGTATTTTTCCTTCGTGCCCCTCCTCAGCAAAAACATCCTTTCCATGCTCTAGCACTTCACCAATCTCTGACGGAAGTGCAGGTTGCCGAAGACTTCTGTAAGAGAGTCACCCGTACCAATATTTTAACATGTCCAACATTGCATCGACCCGTGCTACCTCCTAAAGATGCTCGTCTTGACCTTCCTTTCACGATGCCGGAATTGGAAGCTGCTCTTGCTGCTTCGAGACGATCTTCTACACCTGGACCTGACGGTATTTCATATACTGCTCTGTGCCACCTTGGTGTGGAAGGTCGGAAGGTCTGCTGTCGTACTACAACGCCACGTGGTCATCCAGTACAGTCCCGAAGCAGTGGAAAACCAGCCGTTTGGTGGCCCTCCTAAAACCAGGAAAATCGCCTTACGACATGTCATCTTACCGGCCAGTAGCTTTAGCTAGCTGTGTCGGTAAGGTGATGGAACGAATGGTCCTCACTAGATTAGAATGGTTCATGGAAGGGAATGAGCTTTATCCTGAAATGATGACCGGATTTAGACGTGGACGTTCTGCAATAGATGGGGTCATTGATCTCGTGTCCACGATCGAACACGAAAAAAGGCGACACCGACTTGTAGGAGCAGTTTTCTTGGACATAAAAGGAGCCTATGACAATGTACTGCACGAAGCCATTCTTGATGCCCTCGGTAATTTGGGCATCGGCGGCCGTCTCTACATGTGGATTGAAAGTTACCTAGATGGTCGCACAGTCTTCATGTCCACAACTGATGGCGAAACGAGAAGACACGTTGTGGTCCGTGGAGTGCCTCAAGGAGGAGTCCTCAGCCCGACTCTTTTCAATATTGCCCTTATTGGCCTTGCGGAAATAATTCCTGACACAGTACGCATCAGTACCTACGCAGATGACATATGCATATGGGCGTCCGCAGTCACACGACCGCAAATTCGTGCAAGATTGCAACGAGCCGTTTCTTTAACGTCTCAGTACCTGCAGTGCCAAGGACTGCAACTGGCTCCAGAAAAGTGCGCTGCGATAGCGTTCACACGGAAGCTTATGTGTTGGTATCCAATTATGATCAATGGCAATACCATCCCATATGTGGCCCACCACAGATACCTCGGCGTTGTCATTGACCGCGGTGTTTCATGGTCAAAGCATGTGGCAATGTTAAAGAAAAAATTAACTGGGCTTGCTCAAGTTTTTCGCTTTTTGGCCGGTATGAAGTGGGGCCCATCTGAGCATTCGCTACTCCGGCTGTACCAGGCTCTCTACGTCGGCTACATTCGGTATAGCCTGCCAGTTTTATCAGGTATGAGCCGGTCATGTTTGCGTACGCTGGAAAGTGCCCAGGCACTGATGCTGAAAACATGTCTCGGTGTTCCACGTTGCACCTCACCTACGGAACAATTGAGGAGGCTCGCGTCACCCCTTTACCTGTCTATCTACGATGCGAACCTCTTCGAGTATTCCTGCGACTACTGTGCCGTCATGGATGCCACCCCTTATCGACACTTCCCGACATACGGCCAGACTCCACATTTTCAAGAGCATTAATGCCAAGAATCTGCCATACCATCATACTTTGCCCCTGCTGACCTTCCACGTATGCCCCATGGGTAATGTCCAAAATACGGGTGCGTCTATCTATTCCCGGAATTTCTAAAAAAATCGCGAATACCTACCGTCGGCCTCAGACATTTAACACTTGAATATATGTCGAAAGAATATGACTCCTCGGTGAATGTGTATACAGACGGATCGGTCTCGTCGTATGCGTCTGGTGCGGCTTTCGTCGTGCCTGCGCATGAAGTCATTCGACGGTTTCGTCTGTGTAACAAGGCGACTACAACATCTACGGAACTAGTGGCAATCAGAGAGGCCGTTCGATATATTTTGCAACAGCCTCCTCAAATATGGACAGTCTTCAGTGACGCAAAGTCGGCTCTGCAACTACTTAGACTGGTGTTGAAAGAAAGCGCTTACAGAGTGTTGGCTCTTCAAACTGCCGAGCTATACACTTTAGCGCAAGAAACGGCCACCACATCACATTTCAGTGGATTCCCAGTCACTGTGGTATACACGGCAACGAATTGGCTGATGCCGAAGCGAAGAAAGCACTGGAAGAACCAGAGTCAATGCTTGCGATTCCTTTTTCAAGAGCGGACGCCAACTGCCTTCTCTCCAGTGTCATCCGAAAATCAACGGAAAAGCACTGGGACAATCCGGATAATCGACACAGACGACTGCAGAGATTGGACCCTACCATGAAATTTAGGCTACCACCGAAAATTCAACGCAGCTGTGCCAGTCTTCTGCACAGACTAAGGCTGGGGGTAGCGTTTACGCGCGGATACGTACACCTCATGCGACGCACCGAGTCTCCAGACTGTGAATTGTGCAATGTCAAAGAGACTATAGGTCATGTGCTTTGTGACTGCCCTAGGTACGTGCAAGAGCGTCAAAGGTTAAATAATGACCTTACGCGTCTCGACAGCCCACCGTTGTCGGAGGACGTTATTTTAGGCCCTTGGCCAGACACTCAATCAAGTTTCAAGGCCATGCAGGCGCTACTGAACTTTTTAAAAAGTACGGGCCTGGACTGTAGGCTTTGAGCATGCCAAAGTGCTTGCCATATGTTTCATATCCTCCTTCTCTTATCATCGTCACCCATCATGCGCCTTTTTCTTCCCTCTTTCTTTCCCTCTTCCCCTTCCCCCAACGCAGAGTAGCTGGCTAGAGGAATTTACCTCAGGCCGACCTCTCTGCATTTCGCATCATTAAACTTATCTCTCTCTCCGTATGGGAAGGGTGCAACAGAATGACCGGGTCAAGGAAAGGCGGAGGCGTAGGCGTACTAATTAGGCGAGGTCTGAAGTGGCGAAGGGTAAACGATACATGTAAAGAGCATTTATGGATTAGTGGTACATGGCAAGGTAAAAAGACGTGGCTGGGAGTAGCTTACCTATGGACAGGTAGTGATAGCAGGAAAAAAAATAAGGAATTGGTCGATTGCATTAGAAGCGATATTAATGAGTTCAGTAACTCGGGCCAGGTGATATTAGTGGGAATTATGAACGCGCACATGGACGATTTAGACGGATATACTGATTACAACGGCTCTCTAGTGCTGAATTTGTGTGATGAACAGAACCTTATAGTAGTTAACAGGGAGAATAAGTGTCATGGACAGGTAACGTGGCAATGCGGAAACAGGCAGTCATGTATCGACTACGCCTTAGTCTCAGAAATGGTCTACGAACAACTGGAACAAATGATAATAGACGAAAATGGAAAAAATAGCCTGGGAAGCGATCATAGACGTTTAGCATTAACGTTTGGGAGAGATACCAGCGCAGAACATGAACCAATAGCCTCAGAGTTTTTAAAAATGAATGACGAGCAAATAACAGAGATCGCAAACAACATAGAGAAGAAAATTGAGGCTTTTCCTACAGCAGTCTGGGAATATAAGGAACTGGTGGAGGTTATGCAGCATGAAATAAGGCGGACACGGCAATACAATTGTTGGATTGGAAAGAGGAAACCACGTAAGTGGTGGAACAAGGAAATTAAACAAGCTATAGAAGAGCGTAAAGAGGCATCTAGGGTTCATCGAGAAGCCAAAAAGTTGGGATTACAAGAAGAAGAGGTGCTCCTTAGATGGAATACATACAGAGAAAAGAAAAGGGTTGCGAGTGAGCTCGTGCAAGAGAAAATTAAAAGCGCAAGTGAACGTTGGGTGCATAACATTCACAAAAGAGACAAAGGCGCCCCAAAAAGATTCTGGAACCATATAAAAGCACTCGGAGCTCCAACTAGAAACTCGCAAACGGCTATAAGAGATGAAGACGGTAACATCTATGAAGGCGATGATGCGCTGCGGTACATCACAGACGTTATCAGGCATAACTTCGGTACGAGAAAAAGTGTAGTTCAGACAACAGATCCAGCAACAACAGAGAGGCTTGAGAGATCAAAATTGAGCATAAAAAGCTTCTATTGGAAAAAGGCAGCAGAAAATGTCCCTAACAACACGGCAGCAGGACCCGATGAAATCCCAATACAGCTAATCAAAAACCTCGGTCCAAAAAGCAAGGCACTGCTGACTAATGCCATAGAGCAAGTGATTAGAACAAAGAATATTCCCGTTGGATGGCGTGAAAGCAAGATGAATCTCATCTACAAAGGCAAAGGAGATAAGGATAAGACGAGCTCGTACAGGCCAGTTACAGTAACGTCGGTGATATATAGAATGGCAATGCAAGCCATAAAATTAGAACTGTCGAAGTGGGTGGAGGAAAACGGTGTATTGGGGGAACTACAGAATGGGTTCAGGCCAGGCAGACGCTTAGAAGACAATATGTTTGTACTAACTCAGTGCATAGAGATTTCAGTAGCTCAGAAAAGACCTTTATGGGTAGCATTTCTAGATAATAAAGGAGCTTATGACAACGTAGACAGGGAATTGTTGTGGGATATTCTTCAATATGAAGGCATAGATGACGATTTCGTGGAGCTGCTGAGGGAGATATATCGAGACAACCAAGTACAAGTGGCATGGGAAGGCCGAAAAGGAAATGAAATGGTGGGAATTCACCAAGGATTGAAGCAAGGATGCCCTCTGTCACCATTGTTGTTCACGCTTTACGCCAAGGGCATAGAAAGACGACTGGAAAACAGCGAATTAGGTTTTGATTTATCCTACATGCGTAATGGACAAATGGTGCAACAGAAGGTCCCTGGATTGATGTACGCAGACGACATTGTGCTACTAGCGGACAATAAAAAAGATTTACAGATACTTGCGAATATCTGTGGGAACGCAGCGACAAATCTAGGCCTTAAGTTTAGCACAGACAAATCAGGGAATATGATCTTTAATGAACACACGAGTAACTTCGTGGTGTCAATTCAACAGCAAGTAATACCCATAGTGAAGCAATATAAGTACCTCGGCGTACACATAAACGAAGGAAAGAATTACTCAAGCAACCACCAAGATAATCTGAAAATAAAGGGGAAGTGGAATGCAGCATTAATGAACACAGAGCACTGTGGGGCCACAATAAGTATGAGGTGGTGCGTGGAATCTGGAAAGGAGTAATGGTGCCAGCGCTAACATTCGCAAATGCCATTATATGCTTAAAATCGGATATATTGGCGGGTTTAGAAGTTAACCAAAGATCAGTAGGCCGGTTGGCTTTGGGAGCACACGGTAATACGACAAATGAGGCAGTGCATGGAGACATGGGTTGGGCCTCTTTTGAAGTCAGAGAAGCACAAAGCAAAATTAGTTTTGAAGAAAGGCTCAGGAACATGGATGAAAATAAATGGGCGGCTAAAGTGCACAAGTATCTCTACATGAAAAGCGTGGACACAGAATGGAGGAAGAGGTCAAGGAAGTTGGCAACCAAGTACAGGATAATCGAAACTGTAAATAGACAACCAGGGGTCATCAGAAAGAAAGTGAGAGAAATAGAGACCGTGAATTGGATGCAAAGAATGGAAACGAAAAGGACAATGGAGATTTACAAGAATGAGAAGAAAGAAATTAGAAGGGAAAATCTGTACGATAACACAAAGGGCAGTGCCTTGTTATTTGAGGCTCGAGCTGGTTGCCTAAGGACGAAAACATATCGGAACAAATATTCGGAACTAGATGAGACATGTGTATGCTGCAGTAAAGATCCAGAGACCACTCAGCACATCCTAATGGAATGCGACGGGATCCACCCAGCGAGAACCGTAGGTAACGTGCAACTCCCAGAAGCGCTTGGGTTTAAAGTGGAAGGAAACATAAACAGATCAGCCGTAGAGATCAGCAAGAGACGATTAGAGTACTGGTGGAAAAAAAGCAGGGAAAAGATGGATACGACCTGATCTCTTAAAATCATAGGCAGCGGTACAAGCTAAATTTTTGAAAAAGGTATACAAAAATGCGAGATAAAGAACATGTGTAGTATACCTGATTAAATCAAGCAGGCTAGGTGACTATTTGTCGCCACCCCGTTTCAAAGGGGATGCCAATAAATCATCATCATCATCATCAGTATAAAGCACGCGTTCGCTGTGCTTCCGTCATTCTCTCTCTGTGCAACGATGTGTGAAACGCCATGAACAACGTCAACGTCGGCGCTAGTTGCAGTGTGTGGGGATTGAGGGTTGCGCCGGCATGATTGCGCGCGCTTCGCCTGCTCTGCCATCCCTCGCCATCGTTCCCCGCTGGCCTCCTCCTCCGCCCGCGCCGCCTAACCGGTTCCCGCGGTGGCGCTGCGCACGCGGCGGTTGGCGGTGAGGGCGGGGCGCTGACGTCACGACGCGGCCGGTTGTCGGCCGCTAGCGGCGTAGCGTGCCTCGGGACTTCTCTCCGGGACCAGCGCACGGTACGTTCATGCTTTCCTCTCGTCCGCCGACACCTTTGTGACTAGGACTGGAGCTCGCGCACGGTGCCTTTGCCCGTGCGGGGAGCGCGTACTTTGTGCTGATCCTTTCCCGACGCTAAGCCGACGAGCGGTGTCAATAGTGCTCGCGCGAGGTCGTACCCCGCCGAGCCGCACTTGCCGAAAGCCTAAGCCGAAGGATATTGCCCGTGCTCTCGCGAGTTGACCCATTGGTTATCGCCAGAGCAAGTAGCATAGCCGCCGGGACTTTTCCTAGCGGCGTGTCCCAGCTTGAGCCTGTGCTCTCGCCGCGACGTGCTATAGGCGCCTGTTATTGTATTTTCGCCCTGGTGCGGGACCCCTTTGGCTCCCCTCCGTGCGGGCGTTTGTGCAGTGCTGGTGCCGACGGTTTCAGTAAACGGTTTCCGTCAACTCAGGGCTTTACTGTGTTTTTTTTTTTTTGCGTGCGTCGCTCGGTAGCCCCTTGCGGCCTCTGAGCTCGCGCGCGAGCGGTGCTGGAGGCGACGGCTGACGCGGCCCTGTGGCTCGCTAAGCTCGAACCCGCGGTGGTTGGTCTCCTGTGAGACACCAAGAACCCACAAGTGGCAGCGCCACCGCCGCAGACCAGAGGAAGGCTCGGGAAGCCGAACGTAAACGTCAGCGTCGGCAAGCGGACCCCGAACTTCGAGATCGTCTTCAAGATACCGCACGCACCGACGCTAGGAATCACGTACGATCTCTAAATAAAGACGCAACAACCCTGTACAAACGTCTCCTCTCTTCTCAATACATTCTTTCACTCTAACCTTTAATGGGTTGTGTTGCCAAGTAAAACGAAACGGAAACTCGATGCGCACCCCCCGCGATGCTTTCGCATCCCGCCATGGTTGCCCGTAGGGTGAGATGATGTGATTTTTTTTCTGCTTCTCTCTAGTATTCAGCCCATGTCCATCTGATAGCCCTCAATTTCATTTTAACAGTGAAGCTGTTTAAGCCAGTCGTAATTTGTGGAGCGTAGCAAGAAGCAACCAAGAAATAAAATGAAATAAACTTTCTTGCCGAGGCGGGACTCAAGCCCGCGTACCCCCAGTCTCAAAGCAAGCGTCGTAACCACTAGGCTATACAGCCACGCCTGCAGAGCATGCATTTATGCAAACCATATTATTGCGTTTGAGCGTCGTCGTCTTCGTCCACAGCTGGCGCGTTCGTACGCTCGTTTCTTGGCGCTGGTGGTAAGTGGTTCATGAGGGAAAGGGAAAGGTTGGCGCTATCTTCTGCAGCCCTTGAGGGAGCACGGCTCAGCGCCAACGGGGAGGGGTAAGTGGGAGCGAAAGAAGGGATAGAGTGGAGACGCCATGGCTGGGCGAAGCAAAACCGGCAGGCATAGGCGGCACGTATCAGGCCGAGATGGAAGGCCTTGGCGTGCTGCAGAGTCTGCAGGGGTGTTGTGCCAGGCCGGTCAGGCCCGGGGTGGAGTGGGAGGCCGTGAGGCCTTCCCGCTTGTAGAAATGTCCTTAGAGGCGTGCGGAGAGCCCTGACGAGTCAAGGAACTCCACGACGCCTCGAAGTGCAGAAAGGTGGTGTCGGCCGGGGAAGAGGAGATCTTCCTCCTTGCCACAGGGGAGGCCCAGGCGGCGGAACTCCTGCAGGAGTGGGCCCCGCTGCTGGAGGTCTTGGCGCTGAGCCGTGCTCCCTCAAGGGCTGAGCCGTGCTCCCTCAAGGGCTGCAGAAGATAGCGCCAACCTTTCCCTTTCCCTCAAGAACCACTTATCGTGCTCTGCGAGGTGAAGAGGTTTTGCGCGGTATGAGAGCGAGAGAGAGACGCATACACGGACCGGGTCTCCTGAAACGCAGTGTCGTCATTGGAACGCGGTGTCGGTGTTGCAAGCTGCGCTATGCAACGCGCAGTGACGGCCGTAAGTCCGAGACGCGCGAAAAGAAATTATCATCATCATGAGTAATAAGATGAAAACTTCGCCCGCACTTCCGGAAAATGCTGGGCTACGATCGCCCAGCTTCGCTGTTTCAAGCGTTGCGCGGCTAAGTGCAAGGTTAAGCGTTTTTTTTCTTTGGCTCTTCCCGTAAAGGTATTCTAGATTTAATTACACACACTTTTAATTTACGTTCCTCGTGCCACCCGATCCATGGCCAATACCCCACAGCTGGTATGAGCCACATTAGTTGAGGTCATCAACATTGACATCAAGAAGAGCCTCATGACCTTTGAACAGGCAGGTAGCCATCAGTGTTAGCGAGAATCGAGCCACCATGCTGAAGATCCTGACGCCCAAGGGCGATGAGTCGACACTCATCATTGACGTCAACCATCTGCATAGGGTCCCGCTTGTGTTCTTCAACATGCTGATCTTCGCACTCACCTTCATGGTTGCCTTCGTCTTCGTGAGTGATCGGCTGGCTCTCTCTAAACAGTACGATGAACCCGTCATTCCAATCCTTATACCTCCTTTTAAAGAAACATCTTGTTTGAGCTACTAATAATTTTTGAGGGAGAAAAAGCAGACAGAAGAAAGGAATAGAAAAAGAAGACATGCAAAATAAGAACGAGAAGGCTTATCCTTCTTTCGTATGTATCTTTTTGGGCCCAAAAATAATGTTTCTCAGACCGCAACAGTTTGACCAAGAAGTCCTTTGGGGACGTTTGCTATTTCTTTAGGTGTTTCCGCAGCTGTTCGTTGTTGGTCGAAGGCGATCAAACACCATAGAGGGTATCTAGAGTGAGGAAGGAAAAAATTAAAAGGAGGGGAGAAAAGCGCATGCGAATATGAGGCGAAGATAGGGACGTGCCTGATTTGTTGGCGATGCCGATGGTATCACGCACTTTGGAGGAAGAAAGAGGTGATGAGATGTTATCGGATAAGGGCGAACGTCGTCCGCATTTTTTTTTTCATGTGATTAAAGCGGCTGTGTAACCGGAAAACTGTCGCTGAGTTTGACAATGATCTTGGATGGGTCCTGCCGGAATTTCTAAAGCGAATGTTTCTATGCCAACCCACCCGGATTTTCTGGACCGTGCTGCTGGTATGTGGCCGAACACCTCATACATCCAAATGTATATATATTGTGGGCGTTTATTACGCACGTCTTCTTCATCTGTATATTATCATCATCATCCTACGTTGCGCGATCCTCATCTTCAGTTATGTGTGATCATCATCATTGGGTGTGTGCTTTTGCTGGTTCGCTGCCGAGTACTCGGGCCGAATAAACGTCGTGCCAACAGAGACGCCATAAGTGGTGGAGGTGCTCTTCGATCCTCAGTCCTCTGCCCGCTCAGTCTACCCCCTGGAGCTACGTTCAGGCCGCCGCTTGGGCCCACTGTCCGCTAGCATGTCTGAGGACGCCCCACCTTCCACTTCTACCGCTACCGTGCTGACACCACCAGCCACCCCTTACATCCTCAGCAGCCACCAGCGTGACCCCCATCTCTTCGCTGGTCTTCGTGAAGAAGATGTGGAGGACTGGCTCGACGACTACGAGCGAGTCAGTTCCGCTAATCGTTGGGACGACGTTAACAAGCTCCGCCACGTCTCCTTCTACCTGACGGGTGTGGCGAAGACATGGTTCTTCAACCACGACATCGACTTTACTGACTGGGCTGCCTTCAAGCAGCGGCTGCGCCAAGTATTTGGTACACCGGCCGTTCGTTCTACCATCGCAAAGAAAACCCTCGATACTCGCCAACAACAGCCAGGCGAGTCTTACACATCATACATAGAGGATGTTCTTGCGCTTTGCCGCCGTATGAGTTAATCTATGGCAGAGTCAGACAAAGTGCGCCACATTCTGAAAGGCATTCGATCAGTCGCCTTCAATGCCCTTGCCATTAAGAACCCCGCTACAATCGCTGACGCTGTTACAACGTGTCAGCGCCTGGACGAACTCGAGTCTGTTCGCCTTCAGCCGGACGTTGGTGACTATTCTTCTACGGCGGACCCACATCTGCGTGTCGTGATACGAGCAATGATACGCGAAGAATTACAGTCAATGGGCTTGTCGTCACCATCCGTGTGCCCCAGCGCGCCTTCTAGCGCAGCCTTGCGTGACATCATCAGGGATGAACTGGCGTCCTTGACCTGCTCCACGCACGTGCAACCCTCCGTCTCTCGTCCCCTGCCAACGTACGCGGAAGTTGCTGCCACGCCTCCAGGCAACGTCAACTCCACGGTGCCGCTGCGCACGTACGCGTCGGTTGCTGCCGCGCCTCCAGTAAACATTTCGACGATGCCGCCCGAGCTTTCATCAGCCCATTTGACTGCACTGACTCCCGGATCACCTAGCCCCCTGTACTATCCGCCATGGCGTCCGTCACGTCCCACGTGCTATTACTGCGGCTATCGCGGCCATATTTCACGTTTCTGCCGCAAGCGCCAGCAGGACGAGCGTCGGGGATACGACATCTCCGAACGCAACTTTTCCGGTGGAGTCTCTTCCCAACGCCGGCGTTTCTCTTCGCCTCCGCTCCGCTCTACTTCTCCGCCCGCATCGACTGAAGACCGAAGCACTTACCGTTCAGCCAGACGCCGCTCCCCTTCGCCGTTCCGCCGCTCCACGTCACCACTACGGCCCGTCTCCCTCAACTCTAACATTCGTCCGGAAAACTAAGCGATGCAGTTTTTGGAGGACAAACTGCATACGACACCAGGACTGATATTCCTCCAGCGCGCCCGTCCAATATGCTCTCGGTGTTTGTCCAAGGAGTGCCCGTCGATGCTTTGGTGGACACAGGTGCGACAATTTCTGTTATTCACGCTGATTTATGTTCCCGTCTCAGAAAAGTCACGACGCCATACGATGGACCGACGCTAGTTGCAGCCCAAGGAGACCCTGTTCGACCTTCCGCTCTTTGCACTGCCCGTGTTTTGATCGATGATATCCTGCACCATATACAATTAGCTGTGCTGTCCCCGTGCGCTCATCAACTTATTTTAGGGTGGGATTTTCTCTCTTCTGCTTCCGCGGCTATTTGTTGTGGCCAACGTGTCGTCCATCTTACGGACACTACTTACTTGGGGAAGACAGGTACACGCCGTTGCGCCTGCTCACTGCGGAAGATACCGAACTGCCTCCCGGCCGACAGCGCATTATTACCATTATGTCGACCGATATCGACAATGGTGACGTCTTGGTCTTGCCCTCTTCCCGTTGCCTTCATAAAGGCATCGCTTTTGCGCCAGGTGTGGTTCGATTTTACAATGGCTCGGCGCTTGTCACCGCCACGAACGCGACATCGGAGAAAATTCTCCTTCCGCAAAGCACCACAGTGGCTTGCGCGGCCGACCCAGGGCCTGTATGCGTCGTGCCCCTTACGACTATGTCTTCCAAAGACCCTACTACTTGTGCTACTGTTTCTCCCTCCGCCCTTACTGCAGCCATCAGCAGTGACTTGCCACCTTCACATATGCAGCAGCTGCTTGCTTTGTTGAAC
The DNA here is from genome assembly GCF_013339745.2 of Dermacentor silvarum. NCBI lineage: Eukaryota > Metazoa > Arthropoda > Arachnida > Ixodida > Ixodidae > Dermacentor > Dermacentor silvarum. The sequence continues at coordinate 15,072,996 of NC_051159.1, forward strand.
AAACACGCAAATTTATTTGATGTCCATTCGTCGACTCTGGGCCAAACCACAGCTGCAGCGCATCGCATTCAGACAGACGAAGCGTCGATTGTGCGCCGACGCCCGTACCGCGTGTCCCTAGCCGAGCGGAAAATCATAGAAGAAAATGTCGCGGACATGTTACAACAGAAGGTCATCCGGCCCTCAGCTAGCCCTTGGTCATCTCCGGTTGTTTTGGTGCGAAAAAAAGACGGTTCCGTGCGTTTTTGCGTCGATTACCGGGCCCTCAATAAGATCACTCGAAAGGACGTATACCCTATGCCTCGCATTGACGACGCCCTTGATTCACTACAAGGTGCAGAATACTTTTCGAGCCTCGATCTGCGTTCTGGCTATTGGCAAATTCCCATGCACGAAGACGATAAAGAAAAAACAGCGTTTGCCACCCCTGATGGACTTTACGAATTCAACGTCATGCCTTTCGGGCTATGCAATGCACCTGCGACTTTTGAACGCATGATTGATACCGTGCTGCGTGGCCTGAAATGGAAAACTTGCCTCTGCTACCTGAATGACATTGTCGTCTTTTCATCCACGTTTCCTCAGCACCTGCAACGCTTAGATGAAGTTCTGACGTGCCTTGCCGACGCTGGTCTTCAGCTCAACACGAAGAAATGCCATTTCGCCAGCAGATCTATTAAGGTCCTGGGGCATGTCGTGAGCAAGGAGGGCATACGTCCTGACCCTGACAAGATTGCTGCGGTCCTTCGCTTCCCTCGCCCAGAAAAGCCTAAAGACTTGCGAAGCTTCCTTGGCCTCGCTTCTTACTTCCGTCGCTTTATACGGAACTTTGACTCCATCGCTGCGCCACTACACAAACTACTTGCTTCCGGTGTACCCTTTCACTGGTCTCAAGATTGTGAAGCAGCCTTTGGCATGTTGAAGGGCGCCCTCACGTCTGAACCTGTGCTTTGCCATTTTGATGATACTGCACCGACTCTCTTGCACACAGACGCTAGCGGCCAGGGCATCGGTGCCATTCTTCTGCAACGCAACAACTCTTCGCACGAGAGAGTCGTTGCATACGCCAGCCGCGTACTCACCGATGCCGAGAAGAACTATACAATAACTGAGCAGGAGTGCCTGGCGATTGTTTGGTCCGTACAGAAGTTTCGTCCCTATTTGCACGGGCGTCATTTTACAATTGTTACGGACCACCACGCATTATGCTGGCTCTCCACTCTCAAGAACTTGACTGGACGGCTGGGTCGCTGGGTTCTCCGCCTGTAAGAATATGACTTTGACATTATTCATAAGTCAGGCAAAAAACACCAAGATGCTGACGCTCTTTCTCGTTGCCCGCTTCCTGCGCACCCACTTGACACCTCGGCAACTGCGTCGCAAAGCAGCTCTTCGGATGTCACTTCTGCGCCGGTTTCCTCTCTAGCCACCATAGACCGCCTTTCTCCGGACGACGATCAAACATTTGCATTTCGCCAAAGGGCTGACCAATATTGTCGGCGTATGATAGACCACCTCTCTGGCGCTTCTCGCCCACCTAACGCGCGGCTTCGACGCCAACTCGCACAATTCAAGCTGAACAATCACGTGCTGTATCGGCGCATTTACCACCTTGACGGTCAACGCTGGGTGCCCGTTCTACCACGCTCTCTTCGAGCCCATGTCCTCAGAGCATTCCACGATGACAGGTTTTGTGGAAACCGAGATGGCCAGCAGTCATATATACGCTGTTGAAAGCTTGCCCATCTCAACTCAACCTCTACCACGTGACAGGCTTACCACACATCACACACACACCCCCTTTTTCCCACTTTGACACTCCTAATGCATTAATTAATCTAAGGTGACGCAGTAAAGAACGAAGCATTGCCCGAGCTTACAGAACGAGTTGGCGCAACCACAGATGAGGTGAGCGGGGAGGGAGGGGGGCATGTTTGACGCCATCTGTAAATTACTTCGAGCAAGCCACTTGGTGTAATATTTTTGGCGTTCAGATGCAAAAAACACATTTTCGGTGAAACACATTTTCAGTGAAAAATAGTGCATCACTCTAGACACGTTACTTTCATTACTTTCACGGCACGCTAGGAAGCGAAAATAAACCATGTGAATGTGTTTTCGTCCTTCTTTTTTCTTGCCGTGTCCCCAGCGCTGGTACATCAGTATGACGCCACAAATTCCCATCAATTATCTTTTGTTTTCGGCCGTTCTAGCTAACTAAATTTCTCATAACTTGCGCTGTTTCGCGTTCCTAAAGCTATCAATCGCATGACTTTTGTTCTGAGCATCATCGATTTGACTCATACGAAATCGGTTCGATGCCGCTCGAACTGGCGCAGGGCAAGGTCTCCGTCAGAGGGCGAGTGGAAGCCGTCGCCAGTGTACAACCACCCACATGATCGGCCGTCCTTCCATTGACAATGGGTCCGCGAACATTGACCTCGGGAACCAACCTGGTTCCCCCTACGTGGACGCCGACAAACAGCCGTGGTCCCCAATAGTTAACCCCGAGAAACAGCACGCCGACCACCAGCAGCCGACCTCCGCAGGAAAAGGTCATGCCATCGCCTCTCCCACCGGGCTGCTCTCGCCGACGTCCCCTTAGTCATATAACAACGACGTCCGGGCTACTGCCGTTACTCACAACACGTTTTTATTCGGCTTCACAGCGCTATAGTATTAAAGTTGCACATCAGAGGGTCATGGCATGCGTTCCTATAGCTACAATCTGCGCCAATTAAATGTTACAGTTCCGCTCTATAAACCGCTAGCGTATGTTGCTGTAGGCTGCGACCCTTTCAACATATACCACCTTCGATATATACTATACATCACCTTTCGAGATATGTTCCTCTATAAGACGTTTTAAACTTACAAATGAATATGTTCACATTATTGATTTTCGGGTTGGTAGTGTTCACTAAATTTGTACTCGCACATTCTCTAAAATGTTGCGTGTATGCAGTGACGCGTGCTCTATGTAGACATTTAGACTACGATGACGATATGTGCTTTAACGTGCTCCGTGTAGTGGGACAGGGGGAACTCGAAGACGAAGAAGACGTCTGTTGTTCTAGTGTTTCTAAAGCTGTTCCGCCGTCTTGTTCAACGTGTTGTCACTTGTTCGCGTTGACACATGACACTGGTGGAGGTGCTGGGTATACAACCCTGCCTGATGCTCCGGACTCCTCCTGAGAGCCGTTCATCCTGCCCATCTCCAATTACAACTCCTGTACATCGCTTCAGTCGGCGGTTGCTAGGCCTTGCCCCCGAGCTCAACCCCCTACAAGAAAACTCGTCCGAGCCCTGTCTACCTCTGCTAATGGCAACCGCCAGCCTGCCACAGGTTCCACGAGTTCCACAAGACAGCTCTACTCACAGTCCGTTTCAGGTAACCCTTCTGCAACCACTGATTCCCGATCGCTTTCATGGTGGCGCACATGAAGATGTTGAAGACTGGCTTGACCAGTACAAACGTGTTGCCAAGGTCAATGGATGGACTGCTCAACAAAAACTCTCCCACGCGTATTTCGCCCTTGACGGTAGTGCTCGCACGTGGTTTGAAAACCGCGAAGCCAGTTTCGCTACATGGAATGATTTCCAACATCAGCTAATTGAAACATTTCCGAGTGTCGATCGACGGGACCGTGCCCAGCAACTAATTGAGCTGCGCTTTCAGAAAGCCAACGAAACTGTAGCGATGTTTGCCGAGGACATGGCCCGCCTGTGTCGTAGAGCTGACCCTCACATGCCTGAGGAAACGAAATTACGCTATCTTATGCGTGGCATAAAAGAACTGTTCGCCGTACTTGTGCGCAATCCACCGAGTACCGTGGCGGATTTTATAAAGGAAGCCACTGGTATTGAACGCGCACTCCATATAAGATGCTGGCAGTACGATCGCTTGACCACCAGCACTCCTATCAATGCCGCCGCAAAGACCGTTAGCAGTCAGAACTCCCTTCGTGATCTAATTATGGAGATTCGTCAAGTCATACGTGAGGAAATTAGGCAAGCGTTCTCCGCAGGCGATCCTGGTTACGAGCAGCGTCTCCTAAGTTATGCCGACGCTGTCCGACGCCAACCAGCTGTTATGTCCATGCGGTCGCAACATCAGCCACCGAGAGTCACACCTTGGTTATCACCACCAGAGAAACCTCTCAGACACCCACCCGTTGTGCCGGTCCCGTCCTACCGCCAGCCGTCATCCGCTGCATTTTGGTCACCGCCACAAGACGAGGCTTCGAGGCGCCCGCAAATTCGAAAAACGGACGCATGGCGCACGGTTGATAGGCGCCCCCTCTGTTATCACTGCGGAGGCATCGGCCATATTTCCCGTCATTGCTGGTACCGCGACGCCTCATTTCGACCTCTTCAGTCCGGGTCTGACGGTCGACGCACCAGTGACGACTACATGCTACGCCGCGACGACGCTGCTTTTCAAGGTGTTACCGCCACGCGCACTCTGAACGATGACTCTCAGCCCAACCATCAGACCGATTTCGGCCAGCGGACTTGTTTCGGTTGCATGTGACGTACCGTTTGATTGTGAAAGAGTTGCAGACCAGGTAACTCCCTTGTTATTTACTCACGGTATCGCCGTCGCACGAGGCATCGTAAATATCACCGATGGGCGCACGAACCTGTTGTTGACCAATTTTAGCACAGAGCGACAGCACCTACCAAAGGGCACGGCTGTGGCCTATTTTGACGATGTCGCTGATGTTCGTGGGTGCTTTTCAGTACTAGAAGAAGCGCATGCGCAAGACCCAGCACCTGTGCTTGACGTAAACGCTACTTTACTGCAACACGAGTGAGAACGACTTCTTGCACTACTGGCCGAGTTCCGCGACTGCTTTGCGACGACGTCAAGAGTCGGTCGGAGGCCCCTGACCAAGCACCGCATAATCACAGAGGACGAAGCAAGACCGATTCACCAAAACCCTTATCGTGTGGCCCCAAAAGAACGTGAAGCGATACAGCAGCAGGTAAACCAAATGCTTGAAGACGATGTGATTCAGCCTTCCAAGAGCCCGTGGGCATCACTTGTAGTTTTGGTAAAGAAGAAGAACGGCAGCCTGCGTTTTTGTGTGGATTATCGAAAGCTAAATAGGTTACAAAAAAAGACGTGTATCCGCTTCCCCGCATAGACGACTCACTTTATAGGCTTCGAAACGCTCGTCATTTCTCTTCCATGGACTTAAAAAGCGGGTATTGGCAAATTGAAGTAGACCCGAGAGACCGTGAGAAAACCGCTTTTGTCACGCCAGATGGACTATACGAATTTAAGGTCTTGCCTTTCTGCTTGTGCTCTGCACCTGCTACTTTTCAACGGCTTATGGATACCGCGTGCTTTCGGGGATGAAGTGGAAAACCTGCTTAGTCTATCTTGACGACGTCATAGCGTTTTCCGCAACGTTTAAAGAGCACCTTGAACGGCTCGAAGCCGTTCTGCAGTCTATACGGTCCGCCGGCCTCACCCTAAAGCCTGAGAAATGCCACTTTTGCTTTGAGGAGCTAGAGTTCCTTGGCCATGTCGTCAGCCACGCGGGAGTCCGCCCGGATCCTAAAAAAATTGCCGTTGTCGCACAGTTCCCTGTTCCTTCTGATAAAAAGGCTGTCAGACGCTTTCCGGGCCTCTGCGCCTATTATCGGCGGTTTATTGCAGACTTTGCTCGCATTGCGTCGCCGTTACTCGCCTCACGAGGGATGACGTTGCGTTTGTATGGGGCGACGAACAGCAAGCTGCATTTAACGATTTGCGGAACCGTTTACAAACACCCCTTGTGCTGGCCCACTTTGACGTGGCCTTCGGACATGGCCAAGAAACTCTAGCTCCGCAAAGCAAAAGTGGCATTTCTCCGGCTTTAGGGTGAGGCCGGCGGATCGTATAGACTGCAGAACTGCTTCGAGCCGTTCAAGGTGCTCTTCAAACGTTGCGGAAAACACCGCAGCCGTGGCCTAGTGGTAGAACGCCCGCCTCGGCTGCGGGAGGCTGTGGGTTCGATTCCCACCGCCGCCGGGCACCCACTGGCTCAAAAGGGTACAAGCGTACCCCGGCCTGGCGTTCGGCTTCCTTCAGGGGTGCTACGCTTGGGAAAGGAGCCTGCACCCTGAATTCCCGTCGAAACCAACGTGAGCACGGAAAACATCCAAAGGTGTGCATTCCCGATTCGGGACGCTTGTCAGCTTTCACCGTCGGTGTTGACCACTGTCGCCGCCTGGGCGACGCTGATGAAAGGGGCTGCCACGTGGTAAGCTCCGACAATGCTTCACACTGATGCCAACATTGTTGGTCTCGGAGCTGTTCTTATGCAGTGCCAGGAGGACACAGAAAGAGTGATCGCCTATGCAAGCAGAACGCTCTCACGCGCAGAAGCAAATTACTCTACAACTGAGAAAGAGTGCCTCGCCGTGGTATGGGCGGTTACAAAATTTCGCCCTTATTTGTACGGTCGCCACTTCGACGTTATCAGCGACCATCATTCGCTTTGCTGGCTCACAAATCTGAAAGATCCTTCCGGGCGATTAGCACGTTGGAGCCTGAGACTGCAAGAGTTTGATATGACGGTCCTGAACAAGTCGGGGAAACGGCATACCGACGCTGACTGCCTGTCTCGGTCACCCATTGAGTCAGCTCCTTCGACCTATGAAGAGGAAACAGCATTCCTTCGTCTTCTCGACACGTCTACCATTGCGCAACAACAACGTGACGACCCTGAGTTGCTTGACCTGATTAATTTCTTGGACGGACGAACTCAGACAGCACCTAAAGCTTTCGCAAGAGGATTATCATCGTTTTGCTTAAGGAACAAAGTTCTATACAAAATGAACTTCTCATCGAGCGGATCAAGCTGTTTGCTCGTCGTTCCTACTGCTCTTCATAGGGAAGTACTGGAAGCATGCCACAACGAGGTCACTTCTGGGCATCTAGGATATACGCAAACACTGAACAGAGTGCGACAAAGATATTATTGGCCAGGACTGCCCGTTGCCCTGAAACATCACGTTCGGACCTGCCTAGATTGTCAGCGGCGCAAGTCACCTCCAACGAAGCCAGCCGGTTTGCTACAACCCGTTCAAGTACCGCAAACGCCATTTTACCAGATCGGAATGGACGTCTTGGGTCCACTTCCTACCTCTACTACTGGTAACCGCTGGGTTATTGTAGCAGCTGACTATCTCACTCGCTACGCCGAAACAAAAGCTATCCAGAGAGGCACAGCAGCAGAGATGGCCCGATTTTTCATAGAGAATGTTGTGCTGGGACATGGCGCACCAACCATCGTCATAACAGACCGAGGCACCGCATTCACAGCCGCGCTTTTAGGATCACGTCCTGATGCTCAGTGACACAACTCATAGAAAGACAACAGCCTACCATCCACAAACAGACGGACTAACAGAGCGCCTGAACAAAACACTCGAAGACATGCTTTCCATGTACGTGAATATAGAGCACAAAGATTGGGACGAAATTCTGCCTTATATCACGTTTGCTTATAACACGGCTAAGCAAGAAACTACACGGATGACTCCATTCAGCAGAAGTAAGGACGATGCTCGACGCCATGCTACCACACGAACCTGACGACATTGACACGGATGCCGATGTGTTTACGCAACGTGCAGAAGAAGCCAGGCAGCTCGCACGCGTGCGAATACACCTGCAGCAAGAATACGGTGCAGGTCGCTATAATGCCCGTCGTAGGCCTGTAACTTACGACACCGGTGACAGAGTATGGGTCTGGACGCCTATACGAAAACGGGGACTATCCGAGAAGCTTCTGAGGCGATACTTCGGACCCTATAAAGTGCTCCGTCGGCTAAGTGACGTCACATACGAGGTCGTTCCAGATAGCCCTTACTGCACAAGGCGCCGCCAACACCGTTCTGAACTTGAGCACGTAGTGCGCATGTAGCCCTACGTCAGCGAATGACTGTACGAGGGACTTTCGTTTTCACCAAGCGAACTTTTTGTTTAGCATCGGGCCGATGCTATTTTCGAGGGAGAGCAAATGACGCGTGCTCTATGTAGACATTTAGACTACGATGACGATATGTGCTTTAACGTGCTCCATGTAGTGGGACAGGGGGAACTCGAAGACGAAGAAGAAGTCTATTGTTCTGGTGTTTCTAAAGCTGTTCCGCTGTCTTGTTCAACGTGTTGTCTCTTGTTCGCGTTGACGCGTGACAGCCGTATCCTTTCCTCCTCTTACTCGAATATACACATGCTTTCTCATAATCAAATGCTTTCGGGATGCGCACAGTCAATACACAGAACTATTAAACTTCATGGTCGCACATTGTTTCATAGTAATGTTATTCTGGGGAATAATTGCAATCCGCTGTTTCAAACGCGTTTTATATCATGAAACTTCGGCACCATAATATTTTTGTTAATCCTTGTGACCAATAGCCAGTCTCGACTCATCGGTCCCGACAATAGCTCATCGGTCCCGTCAAGCTCTTCTCAGCCTCTTTTGAATATATGTATATATGTGGGAAAATAAAAAAAAATCCGAGGACACATAAGCCCTTATCAGTTGTGAATACGAAAGCGTCAATGTCCAGTTGAACACCGTTGGGCGGTCCTTCGAGTCATGAACTTCTCGCGGGCAAGCGAGCGCGTTGAGACGCTCGGCCAACGCCTCCATGATAGCACAAGGCCGGTGCACTACCATCCGTGATGTCGTGCTACCATGCCCGACTGCCATATATTCTAATGGGGACGCTCCCGAACCAGCCGCGGTGATTTGGACGTAACCGCTTTCGTCACGCGCAATGAAAATTTCGGTCCCAGTAGCACGATGCCATAAGTACAGTGCAGAAACCTAGGAGGCGCTGGTTTAGCCCAGCGGGTAAGTCACTCGGCTTCTGAGTGTGGGGTCGTAGGCTCAAAACTCGCTACCGCAAACGGTTTCTCCTTTCCAATTTATTGAGTTCTTTTATACGTTATCTTTATAGCGGTTAACGAGGCGATGTGGGAGCACAGGTGAGCGCTTGTGCGGACATTGAACGCGCGGATAACACAGGCTTCCGTAAGATAGGGTGACGTGGCGTCGCGGCGATGCCCTCTCCCCTCACACAACACCTTGCGCGCCATCGATGAAGAAAGTGTGCCCTTTCGCCCGCTCTGCTCCGTCGAGGCACGCGCGTGACGTGGCGTCGCAGCTAATGGAGATTTAGGTGCCGTTTCGCTGCTACAGACGCTGGCTTTTTCAGTCAATCAGCCATTTGATGCCTTCGTATCAAAACATGATTGAATTGAATATAGAGCGCATTAGTTTTCACTTCCACCGTGCGAATCTTGGTATAGGTTTTACAGCGAAGGTCTAAGTGTGACTAGCAGCACTCGAGAAAGTTACAATCGTGTTCTCACGGTGTCCCGAGAGAACTAGATCATCCACCGAGTTTATACTTGGAGATAAATGGCGGCATGTTAAGCTGATGTGCGGGCAAATTTTTAAAGCGCGTGGGTTAATTACAGGCCATATGAAAATTGCTAAATTATCATTTTTCCCTGCAGAGAGGTGTTGTATGAAACGTTTACAAAGTTTCTCCGCTGCCCTGGAAGAATAAACGCTGGCGGCAATTTTACCTGCGAAGCATTTTTTCGTCTAATCGGAGCCAAGGTCAGAGCAAGGTCATGCGCAAGGCTGCGCCAATTTTGTCCCCGAAAAATGCGGGCCGACCCCGGAGATTGTGCAGCTCGAAAAGCCGCCGGACTTAGTGACAGCAAACACCGAATATTTCCTTTTAATTCACTTATTACCCTCAGTGCTTGACAGCGTTACAGAGTGAATCAGACATGGGAGAAATACAAAAATAAGGTAAAGAACGCAATTGAAAATGACGAAACAAATATACAACGAAGTACAGATATAGCTGCACATAGCAGCGCTTTCAGCAGCACTTTCAAATCAATAGGTCGTTTCGGCAGAAGATGTTCAGAATGTGTTTTGGTTGTCCATCTTAGTACATCAACCTTCTGCTCATGGTCGACGCGTGAGGAAATCTGTTTGTGAAATCTGTGTGTATGTTTTGTGAAACAAACAGAGGCGAGATAACTGCCGGCGTATGGCGAGTAAGAGTAGAAGAAGCCCTGACTTTATGAACGATTCTCGAGAGGTACGGATGTAGTCAGAAAATGTGAAAACAGCTGGTTACATAAAAAAATGATACCCAGGTCCCCCATTGTTGAAGTGTATTCAATAAGCGGGCAAATATATGTAGTATAGAGACACCTTTTTTAACGAGAGGGGTGACAAATAGAACTTTCGTTTGATGTAGCCTAATTTTGGTTAGCGTTTGCTGTAATATAATTTTTATGACAGCGCAGAGCTCGCCCGTTAAACCCGAGTCCCGAGACCACATAATTCACACACGAAACACGCCGCGGTTCACCACCTGAAGTTCCACACGGTTCATTTACACCACACCACACAGAGCACGAAGTCAGGAGAGCCATATTTCAAATCACAGCAGCGCAAAACGTAACTGAAATTTCATTTCCTTTGGCAAAGTTTCTCAGCTGGGCTCGTTCACCGCCGGTCGAACTCGACGGACGCGCTAGGCCTACGCGTAATGTAAACAACATCGGCGGTAGACGAGTGCTGATTATCCAGACTTCGCACTTCGAAAGCAAGTTTCCATTCGTTTCGAGCACAAGAAAATATACATACAACAAGCACAGGCGTTGCCGCAATCGTCTGCAATCGTGATTAGGTTGGATGTTTTAGCAGACGATCGCACTGAGATCGGCGGAATCCAGCGGGCCGGCAGGTTGGGTTCGGCGGCGTCGTTCGAACGCGGCACGAATTCTCGTCGCACTTCCACCACCCACGGTCGTGGGTCGTGTCAGCCTAGTATCACAACACTGTCTTTCAGAAACACTGTCGCGCGCGTCGTGCGTCCGAAGCACTCGGACGATCGTTGGTGTCGGCGCCTTCGCATCGGCGGCCATCATCAGGCGTAGCAGCCAGAGGCTTCGCGGACTCTGATTGGTGGACGCCGGCGACGGTTTGCAGGCTCTGATTCATAGGCGTATCTACCGGGGGGGCAGAGGGGGCACTTGCCCCCCCACTGTCAAAAGTGGGGGGGCAAAGCATGCCATTGCCCCCCCCCCCCCCCCCCCCACACACACACACTTTCGAAAGTGGGCGCTTTCAGCTACACACCGGAAAGTCCAACAAAACTACAGCTGAAGCTAAATTTTATTGCTTAATAGAGTCACCACGTTAATAATGCTTTTCTTTACTACTGATCCCCGGTTTGGGCAGCGAGTATTGTGCCTCCTCATGACGCGCTGTAGTGGGCGACGTGCGAGATTCGCCATACACGCTTGCATTGCGCAGAAGTCCTGGCGCTGGACAGTTCCCGCAGTTACATATTACCGCCAAGCATACTTGAAAAAATAAAACAATCGGCTTGATATATTTAACCTTCGGGCGAGGGGAGAGGTCCGGATAAAGTATTTTAATCAGCCGCGTCCAACGATGGGTGTGCCTTACTGCATGAACTGTTGGATTATCAAATGCTGGAACTATTGAATCTCCGTCCAGAGATAGTCTACGTAGCGTTGCAGTATAAATATATATCTTATCACCATCAAAAATCCAATCAAACCACTTACAGGTGTAACTGCCGAATTTCTTTGTGTAATCACGACTTATCGTTTATTTATTTATTTATTTATTTATTTATTATTTATTTATTTATTTATTTATTTATTATTTATTTATTTATTATTTATTTATTCATGATACCTCAAAGGTCCTAGAACTGGACATTACATGAGGGGTGGGTACACTCGCCTGCTCTTTTGAGTAAAGTTTATTCCCTCTCTCTCTCTTCAATATCAGTTTTGAAACGGGAAATGTCGGGAATGAGGGTGATGTCAGAAGGAAGGGTGTTCCATTCTCGGGCTGCGGGCAGAAAAAAAAGAACGCTGATACGTGGTGTAATGGGCGCGTGGTAGATACACAGTATTGGGATGCGTCTGGCGGGAGAAACGATGCGCTGGAATGATGATTTGGTTACCTGTGGGCAGCTAATGAAAGAACCTAAAAAATAAAAAAAAGACGAGCACAGACCGAGAGAAGACACAGCCTGGATTTTAAGGCTGAGACACTTGTATTATAGGAGTAGTCAGAGAGAATGAACCTGGCATTACGGTTCTGAACCGATTGGTATGTTATGGTATGATAAACTTTATTCAGGTCCTGAAGATCAACCCTTAGGATGACGCAGGCGGCTCCCACGTCGGGACAGTAAGGTTTAACCTTACCGCCGTGTCGTGGGCCTTCTGGACGGCCTGTACTTGATCTAAAAGCACTCCACTGTGAAGCACTCGCCGCCGCCAGTCTCTTTCCTTGTCGCTGTCTGTGAAAGCCACAGGACATTGCTGAACCGATTCAAGGGAATGAATTATATTAACCTGGTGGTTGTCACAGATAGCACTGGCATATTCTAGTTTAGAACGGATTAGGGTTTTATATGCAAGTTCATTTATTGATGATACCTCAAAGGTCCCAGAACGGGACATTACATGAGGGTCTGCGAGGTAGTATGTTCGTGAAAGCGACCTTGGTCGAACGTGCTGAGCCATTTCAGTGCCAATAGAACACTTAACTGAATTTTTTCTAAAGGCCTTTATCACTACTGATTTTATCGATTTAATTTTCAGGCTGTTTCTGAATAAGAGCCACCCTACTACTTGTTTCCCGGCAGGAGCAAGAACAGCAGATATTTTATATTTTGAAGAAATGTAGACCACTTTATTGTGACGTGTTCCGAAAAATTGAACTGCTGTGGTTGCTTACGTACTCGAAAAACCGCTGCTGAATACTCGCTTTCCCCCAGTTTTTATGCTTTATACACGGCATTTAGTTGTTGATCCCGGTATCCTTAGTAAACTATGCGAGACACGGTGTTAATATTTATTCGAAGTACAAAACAATATCCTGGGTGACGAGCGATAAATGTTTTTTCTGTGTAGGATTCATTGCAAGCCTTTGTAGAAAGTTACATAATGAAGTGTTCTAGGGTGCCATACCGCCGCTTTCCCCGACTCCTAAAACAATTGCATGAGATATGGACTTGAAATTTCACGAAAATAGGGAGAATTTTAAGCGCAGTGCGTTGCGAAAATCTCACTTTCCTGGTTTAAATGCAAGTGTTGCAGATAATTACTAAACCCTTGTTTTCCCATTTGTTCCCGTGCACCATACGGGATGTGTATAGGTTGCTTCTCTGGTGTCCTCGGTGAGCTAAACAAGGCATCTCGTTTATATCTGGGGATAATGAAATTTTCTGACGAAGTAAGATGTCTATTGATGAATTACTGTCTTTTTTAAGTTTCCAGCAAAAATTGCTTCAAAGCATTACACGGGGACAAGGTTTAAAACGGAACACTAATATACGGGTAACTTTTTAAAGTATGCGATGTAATTATAGGAAACTGAAAGATTTAGTGCAACTATTAGAGAGAAAAAAAAACAGCTTCACTTAAAATCGGGTTGTACTTCACCAAGTTCGCACACCTCTGCCGTCTTTCTTTCTTTTGAGTATTGAGAGTAATTTATGTTGATTGTACTTCGTTCTGTATAACCTCGACAGTACTACTATCTCAACTAGCGTTACATTTATTCTGTAGACTTAAACACCAAGTAAAATTCTTTAATTAGTAAAATTGACTGCAACAAATATGCATTTTTTGTGAGCTGCACTAATGCTACTGGGTTGGATCAGAGACCTCTGGGCACTCAATGCCATTTGTCCCAGCATTACATATAGATTTTATAGCGACAAGAAAGAAATGCAAATTCAAATAATTTTTCGGGCATCGATGGTTCACCATGTACGTGTGATTGAGAAATAGCTCTATATATGTCTGTTACCTGAGAGAAAAATACCTGACAGATGCATTTCCTGGCTTTTTCACTTATTATAATAGTAATTATGTATATATATATATATATATATATATATATATGGAGATATATATATATATATAGTTCCCATATATATATATATGGTTTGCCCCCCCCCCCCCCCCCCACTTGAGAAATAGTTGGTACGCCTCTGCTCTGATTGGTGGACGCCGGCGTCGCGTCGGCTCGCGCCGCTGGTTTTCTAGCATCGGCAGCTGGCAAAATCTCCGCGCGCCGGCACGCGCCACCCCGTTCGCGACTGACGCTTTTGACGCATTTGCGCGTGCCGGCGCGTGGTGAAGCGTGCCTGTGGTTGGGCCTTTACCTTCTCGACGTCCACGTTGATGGCACACCCGTCACAGCACTCATAGATACCGGCGCACAGATATCGATTATGACGAGCCGCCTTCGCCGCCATTTAAGGAAAATTGTTACGCCTGCCGTTACTCGGGTCGTACGAATCGCCGACGGCAGCATGGTGGCCGTGGTCGGATTGTGTACTGCACGCGTGAGCATTTCCGGCCGCCATACTGTCGTACTTTTCACTGTGCTTGACCAATGCCCCCATGACCTCATACTAGACCTCGACTTCCTCTCTGCCCATTCAGCGCTCATCGATTGTTCTTCAAGTACTGTGCGTCTTGACCTGCCTCTGCTGGACGACCCTACAACACCTCACGAAATTCGCCTGCGACCGACTGATTTTGTTCCCGTTCCACCACAGGCCTTGCAATACATCGAAATGGCGCCATCTATGCCAGTTCCCGATGGTGATTACATCTCCGCTCCAATAACTGCCATCGTTCTCAGCCATAACGTTACTGTCCCGCATACAATACTGAGAGTCAAAGACAATCGCACCTATCTCCCTGTGGTGAATTTCGGGCTTACGAAGTAAATTCTGCCTAAAGATATTACCCTGGCTACGATCATTGCTTTAGAAGTTCACTGCGTTGAAACTTTTGCCGTCGACACGTCCTGTGAACCTTTCCGGTATACCAATTGTACTGACCATGACATTAAGAAAATGATCGCCCCGGGTCTTACGCCTGTGGAGGCTGAACAGCTCTGCAGTTTATTGCTTTCGTTCAAGGATATATTCGACCTAAACAACCGTCCCTTAGGCCAAACGTCTCTTGTCAAACACCGTATACATACAGGCGATAATCCTCCCATCCATCGGCGACCCTACTGAGTTTCAGCTTCGGAGCGCCAAGTCATCAAAACGGAAGTGGACAAGATGCTCGCGAAAGACATCATTGAGCCATCGTCAAGTCCCTGGGCGTCACCTGTTGTGCTAGTAAAGAAGAAGGACGGCACATGGAGATTCTGCGTCGACTACCGGCACCTCAACCGCATCACGACGAAAGACGTCTACCCACTACCTCGTATAGATGACGCCCTTGATTGCCTATACGGGGCACAGTATTTTTCATCCATCGACCTACGGTCCGGATATTGGCAAATCGCTGTGGATGATGTCGATCGTGAAAAGACCGCCTTTATAACGCCTGATGGTCTTTACCACTTCAAAGTTATGCCTTTTGGGCTCTGCAACGCTCCGGCTACCTTTGAGCGTATGATGGACTCATTACTCCAAGGATTCAAGTGGTCGACTTGCCTCTGCTACCTAGATGATGTTATTGTGTTCTGGCCCACTTTCAGCACACACCTTGAGCGCCTGTCAGCTGTACTTGCTGTTTTTCGCAAGGCCGGTCTGCAGCTCAACTCGAAGAAATGTAACTTCGGCCACCGTGAAATTACAGTCCTTGGCCATGTCGTCAATGCGTCTGGCATCCGACCGGACCCGGAGAAAATTCGAGCCGTGAAAGATTTTCCTGTCCCACAGTCCGAAAAAGATGTCTGCAGTTTCGTGGGCCTTTGCTCCTACTTCCGTCGCTTTGTTAAAGATTTCGCCACCATAGCACGCCCTCTGACGGATCTTCTGAAGAAAAATGTGCCGTTTTCATGGGGAGACTCTCAGGCCGCCGCCTTTTCTCGCCTTACCACCATACTCACCACCCCGCCGATTCTAGGACACTTCGATACGTCAGCCCCTACAGAGGTGCGCACCGATGCCAGTGGCCACGGCGTCGGTGCCGTCTTGGCACAAGTTCAGCACGGCCGTGAACGTGTTATCGCGTACGCTAGCCGTCTTTTGTCACCTGCGGAGCGGAATTACTCTATTACCGAGCGCGAATGTTTGGCACTTGTGTGGGCAGTAGCAAAATTCCGCCTCTATTTATACGGCAGGCCCTTTTCTGTTGTAACGGACCACCACGCCCTCTGTTGGCTTTCCTCCTTAAAAGATCCCACAGGGAGGCTTGGACGATGGGCTTTGCGGCTACAGGAGTATTCCTATTCTGTGGTGTACAAGTCTGGTCGCCTACACAATGACGCTGACTGCTTGTCCCGTTACCCTGTACCCACGCCCGCCAACGCCAACACGGATGCTTCCGCAAGTGTTCTTTCCATTTCCCAGCTTTTGGACATGGCCCACGAGCAACGCCATGACGCTACCTTGAGGACCCTCATTGACCGAGTGCAATCTGCTCCCACTGATCCATCGTTACGGTGGTTCGTCCTCAAAGACGGGATATTGTACCGCCGCAATTTTCACCCTGACGGTCCTCCCCTTCTATTTGTCGTTCCGCAACACCTCCGCTTAACCGTGCTTAAGGAGCTGCATGATGCACCTACTGCCGGACACCTTGGGGTTGCTCGCACTTACGACCGCGTGCGCCGCCGCTTCTACTGGTCCGGCCTCCCGCGCTCCGTACGGCGATACGTAGCTGCTTGCAAGTCCTGCCAACAACGGAAAAAGCCAGCAGTGCTTCCTGCCGGGTACTTACAGCCGATCGAGATTCCAACTGAGCCATTCTTCCGCGTGGGTTTGGATCTCCTTGGCCCTTTTCCTGAGTCCAGCTCCGGTAACAGGTGGATCGCTGTGGCTACTGATTACGCGACGCGCTACGCCATCACTCGAGCGCTTCCCACGAGCTGCGCAACTGACGTGGCCGATTTCCTACTCCGGGATATCATTTTAGTCCATGGCGCCCCGCGACAGCTCCTTACCGACTGTGGCCGCACCTTCCTCTCCCAAGTCATCGCCGATATCCTACGCTCCTGTTCTACCAAGCACAAACTCACTACGTCCTATCATCCCCAGACCAACGGCCTTACTGAGCGACTTAATCGGACCATCACTGACATGCTATCCAAATACGTCTCACCCGACCACAAGGACTGGGATATTGCGCTACCCTATGTCACGTTCGCCTATAATTCGTCACGCCACGATACTGCTGGGTATTCCCCCTTTTACTTGCTCTTCGGTCGTGACCCTGTATTACCATTGGATGCTTCGCTCCCCTTGGTACGGAACTCACAGACCGAGTATGCCCGCGATGCCATCGCCCACGCTGACCATGCGCGCCAGCTTGCCCGTACTCGTTTGTTGGCATCGCAGGAAACTCAAAAGCACACTTACAATTGCCGCCATCGTGAGACATACTTTGCACCAGGCTCTCTCGTACTCCTTTGGTCCCCTTGCCGACGTGTGGGGCTCTCTGAGAAACTCCTTCCGTGCTACAAAGGTCCTTACCGCGTTCTACGTCAAGTGACCAATGTCACCTATGAGATCATCCCAGTGACATCCATCGTGCCAACCGGTTCCACATCACCCGACATCGTACACGTCTCTCGGCTTAAGCCCTATTATGCCCTTCCCGATGGCCCCATCTGAAGCACCGGGACGATGCTTTTTCCGCCGGGGGTTGTGTTACGGTGAGGAAAACAGACAAGGTCGACGAAGGAGAAGAGGACGAAGTGGCAACAGCCTCTGTGTTCTCAGCTGCTGTCTATCTCCTGTAAATACATTCTGTAAATAGTTTATACCCGTGACAATATACTAGGTTTTCTGGGTCTCCTTCACAAAATATACGAGGAGGTTTGTTTGTATTTGATTGAAACAGGAGTAATGTTTGTGGGTGACGTACGATTAATGTTTAAAGTTAGTAGGCTAAATAGAACCTTTGTAGGAAATTACTAATGCAGACGTTTAAGAGCGTCAAAAGCTTTTTTTTTTTACGAACTGAGTAGGAAGTTTGGTCAATGTCCCAAAAAAAAGCTCTACGTCTGACAAAATCCATATTTCTAGGAAATAGGGGGCTTGGCCAGTTGATTACCGACTTTTCATAAAAGTCATTCTAAGCGAGTGCTCAAAAGCATTGTACGGTCGTCCCCAGCAATGTTTTTCTAAGTCCTAGAGGCGTGACACCGAGTTTGCCCTCAGTGGAAACTGGGGCCACGCTATGGGTGATTTGTGGGGAAAGTTTCTTCTGTTCTTGGGCATGATGTAGCGTACGCGTGGCTCCTAGATGCCCAGAGGTTGGATCATCGTACATGGCCTGCAGAATGGATGCGGAACTGCAAGTAGGAAGCGGGCGCCAGTCGTTGCGAAATTACTTTTGTAGAGGAGCCCACCACGAACACAAATACGCCCAGGTGTTGTGGAGTCAAGCGCCGTGTTGAAAAGCGGCTCGAAGTTGAGGTCCTCTCGCAGCTGCTTCTCGAAGATCGCCTTGTCAGGAAACTCTGGCCCCAAAGAAGCAATGAGTTTGTCAAAGTTATCCGCATCATAAACCATCGTGCTTAGCAGCATTCGCGAAAGGCAGTCTGCATCAGCGTGCCGGCGTCCACTCTTGTATGAAACTGTTACGCTATACACGATTGTGAATGAACGGGGATACAAATACGAGCGGAAACAATGCACAGTAAAAATGACTGCTAGGTATTTTAATGCCGTGATGGTGTAATTGTGTCCAGGCTTGCTTAACGTGCGACTTGCATAGGCAATAACGTGCTCTTCCCGGTCGCATTGTTGAACGAGGACTGCACCGATGCCCATGCCACTAGTATCGGCGGGGATCTGTGTCAGGGCAGCTGGTTCAAAATGCCGAAGGACGGGTCCTGTCGTGAACAGGAACTTCAGTTGACGAAAAAAGGCGTCACACTCAGTGGTCAACTCAGAAAAAAATTATGGGGTTTACGTGCCAAAACCATGATCTGATTATGAGACACGTCGTAGTGGGGGACTCCGGAATAATTTGGACCACCTGGGGTTCTTTAACGTGCACCTAAATCTAAGTACACGGGTGTTTTCGCATTTCGCCCCCATCGAAATGCGACCGCCGTGGCCGGGATTCGATCCCGCGACCTCGTCCTTAGCAGCCCAACACCATAGCCACTAAGCAACCACCATCATCATCATCATCATCATCAGCCTATATTTATGTCCACTGCAGGACGAAGGCAACCATGTCGGGGGTCAAATCAGAAGCAGCGTCGTTGTGCAGAAGGCAGGTAAACGATATGCAACATCCGCGAAAGCAGGTATAAATCAGCGGAAGGAAGAGCAGAGGCCTAAGAAGCTACGAAGCTCTTGAACAGGCCGGAGCGGCTTAAATGCTCGAACAGCCACTGTTTTTCATGGCTCAGGCTTGATACCATCCCTGTCTACAAGGTGGCCAAGCGCCAATTTCTGCCGCTCACCGAAGCGACATTTCTTAGAATTGAGCACTGGGCTGCAGCATGTCCCATGCTAGCCCAAGACAACGTCCCAGGCGCGAACTCTGCTCTTCAAAATTTCTTACGAATAATAAATCTTTCAAAAGTCACGGTAACATTGCAAAGCCCGAACGGTATGACGAATTCAAAAAGCCCCGCCGGTGTTATGAATGCCGTTTTCTTCTTGTCCGCGGGGTGCATTGAGATTTGTCAGTGTCCCGATCGCAAATGAATACAATAAACGTAAGGAGGTGAATAAAGGCAGTTCAATGTGTCATCTATACGATAAAAAAGAGTCAACGTCTTGGTGATGAACGCTGGTAGTCAACACAAAATCTCCAAGTGTCGTACTTATATTAGTATAATTAGAGCAGCTCAAGGACTCGATGATTTCTGGATTACTCCTTATTGCAGCACTTCGTAAACTTGTTCTTCAATAATCTAGCACTTTGACGGCGAGACTCGGGTAGGGCTTCTGTCGAACAGGCTGCGCACATACCGTGGTAATCCAGTGCTTGGTTCTATACGCAGGAATAGACCGCGAGTTGTCCCCCTTGGCAATGTCGATGGCGCTGAAGTGATTCAATAGAATGCCCCCTACAGTGCACGGCGCCCCTTCGTGCGGAGTGACTTGCTCATCACAGGCAGAATCATTCAGGCTTTTGAAGAAACGTTGAGTGGCTTGCGTGGCACATCTGCGAGTACAGTGACTGGCATCGACATGTGTTCTTTGAGGAAGCAAGTTTCATGCGGGCTGGCTTGGCTTAATTTTCGAGAGAAGCGTTGACAATCCGTAGTTTAGAGCATCGCTGAGCCACAGACACCAAACTCCGCTCGAAAAATGTTCTCCCTTGTGTACGTTAAATACGCGGACTCCACTGTGGTGTCCCCCGAGGCATGATATGCATCGTCCTGACTGGGAACTTTCTACCCGAGCTCGTCCGAAAGGCGGCCGCCTACAAGCATCTGCTCACTTCGGTAAACGACTGTGGCGCGGCACATCTTTAGAAAATCAATGCTTAATGTAACGTGAAGCGAGGATCGGCGAAGAATTGAAAATTCAGTCGTGAGAACTTGACCACCTAAGGAATCTTGCGCAACGCAAACACCAACTGACCACAACGAATACCCGCACACACCACAAAATGTTGCCGCTTGGTTCTATTGAAAGGACACTTTGCATCCTAATGAGATCTAAAAAGCCAGACGCATTACAGAAATCGCAGCACCAGTGTCGACTAAGGTGAATGCAGACACCATCAACAAATACATTCAATTTGTTCTTTAAACATAAACATAAACACAAGCGGATGCATATCTTTCAGCCCCGTATTTTTAACGACGTTGCCTTGACCGAATTCGCTAATTTTCCAGCGGTGGTGACCTCGTGCGAGGTCATGGTTAAGGATACAGGCGCATTAGGGGAACAGGACTAACAGACAGAAAAACTTTATTTGTAGCAAGTGAGTTTGGACTCCTCTAAGTCCCTGGACCATCGCACGGTCCCACACTACGTCGAGACGGTCATGTTCCTTTTGTGCATGACGTCGGTGGCCCGAGCCACCGCAGCAAGCTGCGATGTCGGGTCCGTAGACGAGAGCAGGACCTCCCAGTCCTCCCAGCTTGAGATGGTGGGCTGTCCCTGCGGGGGAGGATCAGCAGGGCAGCCAAAAAGTATGTGGGAGAGTGTGGCGTGAGGGTCGCCGCATAAGGAGCATGTAGGGGAGGTGCCACAGTAGTGGGATAGCAGCTGACGGGATGGGAGAGAGTGGGTCTGGAGGCGTCTCCAGATGATCTGTTGGGAGTGGGTAAGGGATAGGTGGGGAGGAGGGTAAATCCGACGGTCCAAACGGGATACTTGCGTGAGCTCTGCAAAGCTGTGCACCCGCTCCCTCGAGCAGCCAGGATCGAGGCTGTCGTGAGCCCAGTAAATCAAACCTCGGGCCAATTTATCGGCAGCCTCGTTCCCGGGGTTCCCAGAGTGAGCCGGCGCCCACCGGAGCTCTACACTGCGTGGTAAATTCTTGGTGGGGGTGTTCAAGAAGTGCCAGGCAGGGGTGCGAATCCTGCCTTTGGCAAAGTTGGACAGAGCAGTTTTGGAATCGCTAAAGATCTATTCAGCATCCAAATGACCCGCCGTGGTTGCTCAGTGGATATGGTGTTGGGCTGCTGAGCACGAGATCGCGGGATCGAATCCCGGCCGCGGCGGCCGCATTTCGATGGGGGCGAAATGCGAAAACACCCGTGTACTTAGATTTAGGTGCACGTTAAAGAACCCCAGGTGGTCCAAATTTACGGAGTCCCCCACTACGGCGTACCTCATAATCAGAACTGGTTTTGGCACGTAAAACCCCAAAATTTTTTTTAGCATCCAAATGTGCAAGGCCTAGGGCGATGGCGGTCTCCTTTGCCTCCTGAGGTGTAGAGCCCGAAGGAAGATGGTGAGTTAGTGGTCGGGGCTGGGTTGGGTTGTAAGCAACTGCTACAGCTTCATGCGTTGTACATGCGGCGTCTACCCAAATGGCATTCTCGGCTTGTCCGTAATATTTGCGGAGGGCATTTGCGCGAGCTACGCGGCGAGAGATGTGATACTGGGGATGGACGTTTCGAGGAACTACGAGGGGGGTGTGGATGTGTCGAGGAATGTGATGCGAAGGGAGGCGAGGATATGGCGGCCAGTGGCGCTCGCGGCAAGTCTTACGTACTCCGTCTGAAGGTGCGCCTCAACTAGTTCAGGAAGCGTGATATGCATGCCTATAGTGCAAGGAGTTTGGCTGTGCTAGTGATGCGGGGTAGGTTTAGGGCTGCCTTAGTTGCAAGGCGGATCATGGCGTCCACGCGCTCGGTTGCCGTGCGGTTCAGCTTGAGATATGGGGTTGCGTACAGAATGCGGCTAAGCGTAAAAGCATGTACAACTTTCATGTTGTCTGCTTCGTCTAAACCCTTGTGCAGGGAAGATACGCGGCGTAGAAGCTGCAACACTGATTGCGTGGAGGTCTTGAGTGTTTTAAGGGTATGGTCATTGCGTCCAGAATCCTGCAGGTAGAGGCCAAGGATGCGCAGGGTGGGAGTGAGGTAGGGGAATAGGAGCTGGCGTCACGCTACGGTCGTAGGCCCAGTCGGGCCCAGGTGAGCGACTCCGGAAGCATCCTTGCTAGAGGGCGATCACGGCGTGGTCAGCTATTGTGTGTTAGGCGCTGGAACTGTAAGTTGATCGTACAGAGGCCATTGGCGACGAGGACAAAAAAATCACAGCATATCCACGAAGTGAATGATGATGAGTGGGTGAAGCACCGGGGGATCATTCGAGTAAACCACAGCTACGGACGAGAGATTAAGAGAGCGCGCGTCGGGAACGAGAGAAAATTACACCATCTTCTCGTGGGGGAACCCTGAGTAGTATGCGAAGCAGCCATGGGGTCGACTCAAGGTAGTTTTATCAGCTGTATAAACTTGGACATGCAGCAGCACCAGCAACGCGCAGAACTGTTGTCGACGCCGTCGGCGTTTTGCCCGCGTTCGCACCGAACGCGCGCAAAGTGGAACCGGAACCGGAAGTGGAAGCGGAACCGGAACGCCATCTAGTGAACACTTCATAAAACTACAGGTGGCTACGGACACACAACGCCATCCATTGAGCAATTCATAAACTAGAGGTGGCTACATACTACTACTACTACTACTACTACTACTACTACTACTACTACTACTACTACTACTACTACTACTACTACTACTACTACTACTACTACTACTACTACTACTACTACTACTACTAATACAGAGGAGGGAACAACCCACACCCTAAGGAGCTTCGCCCCTAAAACATGATATGTGAGCTAGAGTGCCGCAGATGTAGCATGTAGGAAGCGGATGGCATCTCCGGTTGTCGTGAAAACATTTAGACATTTCATTGGGCAATGGACGAGTGACTGGGTCGTAACACAGAGCATCGCCACTAGTGGGGCGACCAGAGGGACGGGCGTAACGGGAGCGAGGTTAAAACTGGGTAGCCGAAATTAGCTACCTGTCTATGTTGGTGCGCTTTGGTACTCTGAGATGTCCACATAATTGGCAGACGGATGCCATACCTCTGAAGGTGAATAACTAGCCGGGACTTGTGGAAAGCAGGCGTCAGAGACACCAGGTAGGCAGTGCGACGTTTTACCATGACTAGACAGCTCTTCACGGACGATCTGGCTCACCAAACGCGACACGTCAAACGAAGAACTCACGCCGACACTAGCCAGAGTAGTAACATTGACCGACCGGCCAGTGTCTTGGGTTCTTCGGTGCATCTTCAGTGTCTCGAACGTACGGCAATGTTTCATGACGTCAGAAACATGACGCGACACAGCGTCGCCGATTAGGAAGTTTTACCCATCTTCTGGGTTCTGCGCCTTCTGTGTTCTGTGTTCTTCTGTAGCCAGAGGGGGCGGCCGGACACGAGGTCTACGGAGGGAGGCCTAACGGCCGGGGCGCCGACTTCCTTGCTCGAGGACCAACCAACAACTTCGTGCTTTATTCAACCAGCAGAGGGGGGGGGGGGGGGGGGGTCAATGCGCGGTACACTGCGCCAGCAGACTTAACCGAATGTCATACAACATAGAAGGCAGGGTGGCGCTAGGGGTCAAAGAGCTTGAAAGTGAAATTGAGGATACAACATTGTGATATGCCCTGCAGCATATGTCCGACTTTGTCGTCCTCTGACATTCTTGTGTTGGCTTGCTTGCATTGTTTCAAAATGTCCTCGATGTAGGTAGTGGAAGCACCACATGGTAGCGGTGCTCTTTGCTCTCCGTGATTCGCGTCCGAATCACCGAAGTATTACTTTCGAAGAGCATTCCGACTGCATTCGGTTGGTTCTTTCAGATCGCTGAAAGGCTGAAATTCGAAATGGAGTGCCCGGAAATTCCCCCACCGACAATATCGGAGCCATTGCAAGATCGGCCGGATTTCGGCCACGCGAGCTCTATGCAGCTTCCGTCAGCGAGCTTTCGCAAGTGTCGGCTGGCCGAGAACCCAGGTACGAGTTTCGTGTCCCCGTTAGTGATGGCGCCGCAGTCGTAAATTGCGTTTCACACCGATCACCAAGAGTGCTGCTTTCGTAAAAAAAAATATACGCTGCTGGCCTATGCCATGCCTCATTAACTTTATTGCACAAAATTTATTCAAATACGGAATAAATAGAACAAATAATTAGCGCTTTATAACTTTGCGAATATTTAGCTACACCAAGCAGCGATCACGAGCATAAACAACTCGCACGGGAATGCACGCTTTAAAATTGTGTTGGCGTGCCTGTGAATAGCCTTTTAGAACTTTTATCATCTTATCTCAAGGCAACCTACATTCTATGAAAAGGCAAAAATTTCATTCAAAGAGCGTGAATTTGCATTGACTTTTGCAGTACCCCAATTCTAAGTTGATATTTGCTTAGCTAAAATTGAGAGAGCTGTGGCCGAACGCCTGTTCAGCCTTAACACACACACACACGCACACGCACACGCGCACACACACACACACACACACACACACACACACACACACACACACACGCACACGCACACGCACACGCACACGCACGCACACCACACACACACCACACACACACACACACACACACACACACACACACACACACACACACACACACACACACACACACACACACACACACACACACACACACACACACACACACACACACACACACACACACAGGTTCGTGGATGACTACCTCGCTTTTTTTGTCTAACTTCAGTGAACACTTGAAACCCTTAACCCTCACGCATACGCCTCAAGAACGAAAGGTTATTCTATTCCTTGTCATTTTATTAATTTTCACGCTAGTCGTTAGTGCTGGTGCTACCAACCACGCTGCAATAATAAGCCTGTCATGCCTCCATCTCGACGCACTCTAGTTTAGTAAAAAGGACCATCGTTAACCTCTGCTTCCGTAACACTGATGAAACCACGTGAAGACGAATTAGCAGCTAGTTTAGATAACCAGCAAGACCGGCTGCCTGAAGACGGATATCCGTTGAATGTGCAAACTTCGGTTGTTGACGTCTTGCTCAAAAAGCTTCATCATCCTCCAACCACAAAGCAGCCTTCAGCGGGTAAACCAACAAGGCAGCTATTATACCATATTTACCACAAGATAGCCCATAATATAAAAAAACGCAGTATAGAAAGATCAAAAGTAGGCAGTAGTTTTCTCAGCCCCGCCCGGAACCTTAATTGTTAGACTCTGCCGTATAGTAAATACGGCGATGTGAAACCACAGTAGGTTGAAAAGAAACACAATATTGACTCGAGATAGGCGGGCACCTGCGGCCGCCGGCCGCTGCAACGAGAACGACGAAGTGTGTTCTGAAACGCGCGCTCTCCGAGTGAGTGTCAGCCTATATTGAAAAGAACACCGTTTTGCCAAGGCCTCGAGCTATGCAGATATACCGTTCGAGCAGCAGCGGAATATTTGCCTCGGCAATGCCCTCACTGTCGTCGAACGCGTCGCAGGTTACAAGGGTTAATACGCTGCTCCTCGGCGGTAACGGGACGTTGTCGTCGACGATGCGCAAGGCGTTGTCATGACTGTCGTACTTGTTGCTTGCTATGGCATGCGCCTTCGAAAACGTCACCCGCAACTCTTGCAAATTAATGATGGCTCCATTAGCCTGCAGGAAGTCCTTCCCAAGGATCAACTATCGCGAACAACTCGGCAGGATAACGAAATCTCCGACGTACGTAAAGCCGCGAATATTCACTCGTGCTGTACACCTGCCCACGGGCTTTAAGAGGTGTCCTCCGGCAGTACGGACCTGCGACCCAGTCCACTGCGTGTAAACTTTTTTCAGTTTAGCGGCAAGTTCTCGGCTCATAACAGAGGTGTCCGCGCCAGCTGTCGACTAAAGCTGTGACTTCTTCGTCGTCTATGCTGACTGGTAAATCCGATGTTACGACGTGCCTTGGATCACCTGAGTGCGTTTGAACGTCGGTCTGTTGTCGTCGCGGTCGTCGCTTCCGTCGTAATGGAGGATATTCGGTACATTCGGCGGCAGCCGCCTCACCTCCGGAGGTCGCTGAACTCAGTTTTCCCGGTTTGCAGGGCTGGGCGAATGGCGCCTAGGGGCGTCTCGACGGAAGGCAGGACTTGGCGACCGGTATCGTGATGGAGCCGGTGACGACGAGCGCGGCTCGTGCCTTGGCAGTTCGAAGAAATTGGGATGACTCGCCAGGAAGCTCTCGATTTCCACCGGACGCTCACCAGGACGTGGACGCGGCGCATTCGGAGAGAAACCACGGAGACCCACGCGCCGGTAGGGACACGTCCTGTAGATATGGCCGGCTTCGCCGCAATGAAAACAGAGCGGACTCTCGTGAGGAGCACGCCAGACATCACTCTTTCTTGGCCTGGACTCGTTGATAAACGGCGTATTACGACGGCTGAACCCGACTTCTGTCCGTTCCTGTGGTGCGCATGACGTTTGATGTATTATGCAGCGACGGACGTCGTACGGCTTCCGCATAAGTCATCCTAACTTGCTCCTGCGGCTGTGGTGCCCCGAAGTGTTCAGGAACTTGGATGGCTTGCCTGATTTCGTCTCGCACCATCTCCGCCACAGAAAGTCGCGCGACCGGGTGCTCGACCGCCTGCATTTTTTGGAGTTCTTCTCTTATGACCGCTCTTATTAATTCTCTCAGGTCGCTGACGTCACTTCCCAGTGTCACGTTAGGGACGCCACTAGAAATTGCAGTCACGTTTCGATTGTACTGCCTGGTGGGCTGTGGTAGTGCCCTTTCCATTGCAGTGGCTTCAGCGAGAAAGGCCGCAAGCGTAATCGGTGGGTTGCGGATAAGGCCGGCAAATATTTCCTGCTTTACGCCTCGCAATAGGTGTCGAACTTTTTTGTCTTCGGGCATTGAAGCGTCGAGTTGAAGCAACGTGTTTCAGCACGTCCCTCAAGGCACGTCCCTTTCGCCTTCCTCAACCAAATTGCGGACTTCTCCGGCGTCGGCACTTTAGAAGTGACTTCACCGGACGTGACAGATGCTACCACGCTTTGCAGCCGCATTCACATTAATGCCGGTTTGTCGGAACAACAGAAGCAATGACTATTAGGCCTCGTGAGCGAATTCTCTAGCTGCTTCTCTACAGAATCTAAAGTTCAGCGCACCTCCGTTTCGAAACACCGCATTTTCACAGAGGAATTGGCGCGCCCAGTTCGTCAGCATCCATATCGCGTGTCGCCAATGGAAAGAGAGGCGATTAAACGCCAGGTTAAAGAAATGCTGGACGATGACGTGATTCAGCCTTCGACAATCCCGTGGGCGTCCCCCGTCGTTCTGGTAAAAAAGAAGGACAATACACTACGCTTCTGTGTCGACTACAGACGGCTTAACAAAGTCACCAAGCGCGATTTTTACCCTCTACCAAGGATTGACGACGCCTTGGACCGCCTACGTCATGCCCAGTTCTTTACCTCGTTAGCTCTTAAGTCAGAGTAATGGCAGATTGAAGTCGAGAAGCGCGACCGCGAGAAAACTGCATTCGTGACACCTGACGGGCTATACGAATTTAAGGTCCTCCCATTCGGCCTGTGTTCCACTCCCGCCACATTACAGCGAATGATGGACACTGTACTCGCTGAACTGAAGTGGCAGACATGCCTCGTCTACCTGGATGACGTCGTTGTGTTTTCAAGCACGTTCTATGAACACCTGGCTTGGCTGAAGAGCGTTCTTGATGCTATTCGCAAGGCAAATCTCACCATCAAGCCTGAAAAATGCCACTTTGGTTTTCAGGAACTCAAGTTTCTGGGACACGTGGTCAGCCCCAAGGGCGTTCGGCCAGACCCTGAGAAGTTGGCTGCCGTTGCTGAGTTCTCTCGTCCTACAGATAAGAAGGCTGTTCAGAGGTTTTTAGGACTCTGCGCCTACTACCGTCGTTTCGTTGAAAGTTTCTCCAAAATAGCTGAGCCTTTGACGAGATTAACACGCCACGATGTGCCCTTTCTGTGGACGGAAGAACAAGAACAGGCTTTCACAGAATTACGCAAACGACTGCAAAAAGCTCCGGTCCTCGCGCATTTTGACGATTATGCTGAAACTGAAATCCACACGGACGCCAGCAACATTGGTCTCGGAGCCGTTCTTGATCAGTGGCAAGACGGTACGGAACTTGTAATCGCTCACGCTAGCCGTAGTCTCAGAAAGGCAGAGGCTAGCTACTCGATCACTGAAAAGGAGTGTTTAGCAGTCGTTTGGACCATCAGTAAATTTCGACCCTACCTGTATGGCCGGCCATTTCGAGCGGTCAGCGACCACCATTCACTTTGTTGGCTTGCCAATCTCAGGGATCCATCAGGTCGCCTCGCTCGTTGGAGTCTCCGCCTACAGGAGTATGACATAACTGTCATCTGCCGATCTGGACGAAAGCACAGCGACGCTGAATGCCTGTCACGTGCTGCGATTCCACTGACATCATCAGATTTGGAGCAAGATTTGCCGTTTCTTGGTGTCGTTGACACGGTGCGGATGGCTGACCTACAACGTGCGGACACAGAACTGCTTGCTCTTATCCAGTATCTTCAAGGAGCTGACGTTGTTATCCCACAAGCTCATCGGTCCCGTCAAGCTCTTCTCAGCCTCTTTTGAATATATGTATATATGTGGGAAAATAAAAAAAATCCGAGGACACATAAGCCCTTATCAGTTGTGAATACGAAAGCGTCAATGTCCAGTTGAACACCGTTGGGCGGTCCTTCGAGTCATGAACTTCTCGCGGGCAAGCGAGCGCGTTGAGACGCTCGGCCAACGCCTCCATGATAGCACAAGGCCGGTGCACTACCATCCGTGATGTCGTGCTACCATGCCCGACTGCCATATATTCTAATGGGGACGCTCCCGAACCAGCCGCGGTGATTTGGACGTAACCGCTTTCGTCACGCGCAATGAAAATTTCGGTCCCAGTAGCACGATGCCATAAGTACAGTGCAGAAACCTAGGAGGCGCTGGTTTAGCCCAGCGGGTAAGTCACTCGGCTTCTGAGTGTGGGGTCGTAGGCTCAAAACTCGCTACCGCAAACGGTTTCTCCTTTCCAATTTATTGAGTTCTTTTATACGTTTATAGCGGTTAACGAGGCGATGTGGGAGCACAGGTGAGCGCTTGTGCGGACATTGAACGCGCGGATAACACAGGCTTCCGTAAGATAGGGTGACGTGGCGTCGCGGCGATGCCCTCTCCCCTCACACAACACCTTGCGCGCCATCGATGAAGAAAGTGTGCCCTTTCGCCCGCTCTGCTCCGTCGAGGCACGCGCGTGACGTGGCGTCGCAGCTAATGGAGATTTAGGTGCCGTTTCGCTGCTACAGACGCTGGCTTTTTCAGTCAATCAGCCATTTGATGCCTTCGTATCAAAACATGATTGAATTGAATATAGAGCGCATTAGTTTTCACTTCCACCGTGCGAATCTTGGTATAGGTTTTACAGCGAAGGTCTAAGTGTGACTAGCAGCACTCGAGAAGTTACAATCGTGTTCTCACGGTGTCCCGAGAGAACTAGATCATCCACCGAGTTTATACTTGGAGATAAATGGCGGCATGTTAAGCTGATGTGCGGGCAAATTTTTAAAGCGCGTGGGTTAATTACAGGCCATATGAAAATTGCTAAATTATCATTTTTCCCTGCAGAGAGGTGTTGTATGAAACGTTTACAAAGTTTCTCCGCTGCCCTGGAAGAATAAACGCTGGCGGCAATTTTACCTGCGAAGCATTTTTTCGTCTAATCGGAGCCAAGGTCAGAGCAAGGTCATGCGCAAGGCTGCGCCAATTTTGTCCCCGAAAAATGCGGGCCGACCCCGGAGATTGTGCAGCTCGAAAAGCCGCCGGACTTAGTGACAGCAAACACCGAATATTTCCTTTTAATTCACTTATTACCCTCAGTGCTTGACAGCGTTACAGAGTGAATCAGACATGGGAGAATACAAAAAAGGTAAAGAACGCAATTGAAAATGACGAAACAAATATACAACGAAGTACAGATATAGCTGCACATAGCAGCGCTTTCAGCAGCACTTTCAAATCAATAGGTCGTTTCGGCAGAAGATGTTCAGAATGTGTTTTGGTTGTCCATCTTAGTACATCAACCTTCTGCTCATGGTCGACGCGTGAGGAAATCTGTTTGTGAAATCTGTGTGTATGTTTTGTGAAACAAACGAGGCGAGATAACTGCCGGCGTATGGCGAGTAAGAGTAGAAGAAGCCCTGACTTTATGAACGATTCTCGAGAGGTACGGATGTAGTCAGAAAATGTGAAAACAGCTGGTTACATAAAAAAATGATACCCAGGTCCCCCATTGTTGAAGTGTATTCAATAAGCGGGCAAATATATAGTAGAGAGACACCTTTTTTAACGAGAGGGGTGACAAATAGAACTTTCGTTTGATGTAGCCTAATTTTGGTTAGCGTTTGCTGTAATATAATTTTTAT
This sequence comes from Dermacentor silvarum, assembly GCF_013339745.2. Classification (NCBI taxonomy): domain Eukaryota; kingdom Metazoa; phylum Arthropoda; class Arachnida; order Ixodida; family Ixodidae; genus Dermacentor; species Dermacentor silvarum. The sequence continues at coordinate 15,103,990 of NC_051159.1, forward strand.
GACAGCGCAGAGCTCGCCCGTTAAACCCGAGTCCCGAGACCACATAATTCACACACGAAACACGCCGCGGTTCACCACCTGAAGTTCCACACGGTTCATTTACACCACACCACACAGAGCACGAAGTCAGGAGAGCCATATTTCAAATCACAGCAGCGCAAAACGTAACTGAAATTTCATTTCCTTTGGCAAAGTTTCTCAGCTGGGCTCGTTCACCGCCGGTCGAACTCGACGGACGCGCTAGGCCTACGCGTAATGTAAACAACATCGGCGGTAGACGAGTGCTGATTATCCAGACTTCGCACTTCGAAAGCAAGTTTCCATTCGTTTCGAGCACAAGAAAATATACATACAACAAGCACAGGCGTTGCCGCAATCGTCTGCAATCGTGATTAGGTTGGATGTTTTAGCAGACGATCGCACTGAGATCGGCGGAATCCAGCGGGCCGGCAGGTTGGGTTCGGCGGCGTCGTTCGAACGCGGCACGAATTCTCGTCGCACTTCCACCACCCACGGTCGTGGGTCGTGTCGGCCTAGTATCACAACACTGTCTTTCAGAAACACTGTCGCGCGCGTCGTGCGTCCGAAGCACTCGGACGATCGTTGGTGTCGGCGCCTTCGCATCGGCGGCCATCATCAGGCGTAGCAGCCAGAGGCTTCGCGGACTCTGATTGGTGGACGCCGGCGACGGTTTGCAGGCTCTGATTCATAGGCGTATCTACCGGGGGGGCAGAGGGGGCACTTGCCCCCCCCCCACTGTCAAAAGTGGGGGGCAAAGCATGCCATTTGCCCCCCCCCCCCCCCCCACACACACACACTTTCGAAAGTGGGCGCTTTCAGCTACACACCGGAAAGTCCAACAAAACTACAGCTGAAGCTAAATTTTTTGCTTAATAGAGTCACCACGTTAATAATGCTTTTCTTTACTACTGATCCCCGGTTTGGGCAGCGAGTATTGTGCCTCCTCATGACGCGCTGTAGTGGGCGATGCGAGATTCGCCATACACGCTTGCATTGCGCAGAAGTCCTGGCGCTGGACAGTTCCCGCAGTTACATATTACCGCCAAGCATACTTGAAAAAATAAAACAATTGGCTTGATATATTGAACCTTCGGGCGAGGGGAGAGGTCCGGATAAAGTATTATAATCAACCGCGTCCAACGATGGGTGTGCCTTGCTGCATGAAATCGTTGGATTATCAAATGCTGGAACTATTGAATCCCAGTCCAGAGATAGACTACGTATCTTTGCAGTATAAATATTTTATCACCATCAAAAATCTAATCAAACCACTTATCAGGTCTAACTGCCGAGTTTCTTTGTGTAATCACGACTTATCGTTTATTTATTTATTTATTTATTTATTTTATTTATTTATTTATTTATTTATTTATTCATGATACCTCAAAGGTCCTAGAACTGGACATTACATGAGGGGTGGGTACACTCGCCTGCTCTTTTGAGTAAAGTTTTTCCCTCTCTCTCTCTTCAATATCAGTTTTGAAACGGGAAATGTCGGGAATGAGGGTGATGTCAGAAGGAAGGGTGTTCCATTCTCGGGCTGCGGGCAGAAAAAAAAGAACGCTGATACGTGGTGTAATGGGCGCGTGGTAGATACACAGTATTGGGATGCGTCTGGCGGGAGAAACGATGCGCTGGAATGATGATTTGGTTACCTGTGGGCAGCGAATGAAAGAACCTAAAAAATAAAAAAAAGACGAGCACAGACCGAGAGAAGACACAGCCTGGATTTTAAGGCTGAGACACTTGTATTATAGGAGTAGTCAGAGAGAATGAACCTGGCATTACGGTTCTGAACCGATTGGTATGTTATGGTATGATAAACTTTATTCAGGTCCTGAAGATCAACCCTTAGGATGACGCAGGCGGCTCCCACGTCGGGACAGTAAGGTTTAACCTTACCGCCGTGTCGTGGGCCTTCTGGACGGCCTGTACTTGATCTAAAAGCACTCCACTGTGAAGCACTCGCCGCCGCCAGTCTCTTTCCTTGTCGCTGTCTGTGAAAGCCACAGGACATTGCTGAACCGATTCAAGGGAATGAATTATATTAACCTGGTGGTTGTCACAGATAGCACTGGCATATTCTAGTTTAGAACGGATTAGGGTTTATATGCAAGTTCATTTATGATGATACCTCAAAGGTCCCAGAACGGGACATTACATGAGGGTCTGCGAGGTAGTATGTTCGTGAAAGCGACCTTGGTCGAACGTGCTGAGCCATTTCAGTGCCAATAGAACACTTAACTGAATTTTTTCTAAAGGCCTTTATCACTACTGATTTTATCGATTTAATTTTCAGGCTGTTTCTGAATAAGAGCCACCCTACTACTTGTTTCCCGGCAGGAGCAAGAACAGCAGATATTTTATATTTTGAAGAAATGTAGACCACTTTATTGTGACGTGTTCCGAAAAATTGAACTGCTGTGGTTGCTTACGTACTCGAAAAACCGCTGCTGAATACTCGCTTTCCCCCAGTTTTATGCTTTACACGGCATTTAGTTGTTGATCCCGGTATCCTTAGTAAACTATGCGAGACACGGTGTTAATATTTATTCGAAGTACAAAACATATCCTGGGTGACGAGCGATAAATGTTTTTTCTGTGTAGGATTCATTGCAAGCCTTGTAGAAAGTTACATAATGAAGTGTTCTAGGGTGCCATACCGCCGCTTTCCCCCGACTCCTAAAACAATTGCATGAGATATGGACTTGAAATTTCACGAAAATAGGGAGAATTTTAAGCGCAGTGCGTTGCGAAAATCTCACTTTCCTGGTTTAAATGCAAGTGTTGCAGATAATTACTAAACCCTTGTTTTCCCATTTGTTCCCGTGCACCATACGGGATGTGTATAGGTTGCTTCTCTGGTGTCCTCGGTGAGCTAAACAAGGCATCTCGTTTATATCTGGGGATAATGAAATTTTCTGACGAAGTAAGATGTCTATTGATGAATTACTGTCTTTTTTAAGTTTCCAGCAAAAATTGCTTCAAAGCATTACACGGGGACAAGGTTTAAAACGGAACACTAATATACGGGTAACTTTTTAAAGTATGCGATGTAATTATAGGAAACTGAAAGATTTAGTGCAACTATTAGAGAGAAAAAAAACAGCTTCACTTAAAATCGGGTTGTACTTCACCAAGTTCGCACACCTCTGCGTCTTTCTTTCTTTTGAGTATTGAGAGTAATTTATGTTGATTGTACTTCGTTCTGTATAACCCCGACAGTACTACTATCTCAACTAGCGTTACATTTATTCTGTAGACTTAAACACCAAGTAAAATTCTTTAATTAGTAAAATTGACTGCAACAAATATGCATTTTTTGTGAGCTGCACTAATGCTACTGGGTTGGATCAGAGACCTCTGGGCACTCAATGCCATTTGTCCAGCATCACATATAGATTTATAGCGACAAGAAAAGAAATGCAAATTCAAATAATTTTTCGGGCATCGATGGTTCACCATGTACGTGTGATTGAGAATAGCTCTATATATGTCTGTTACCTGAGAGAAAAATACCTGACAGATGCATTTCCTGGCTTTTTCACTTATTATAATAGTAACTATATATATATATATATATATATATATATATATATGGAGAGAGAGGGAGAGAGAGAGAGAGTCAGATCTGCGGTTTGCCCCCCCCCCCACTTGAGAAATAGTTGGTACGCCTCTGCTCTGATTGGTGGACGCCGGCGTCGCGTCGGCTCGCGCCGCTGGTTTTCTAGCATCGGCAGCTGGCAAAATCTCCGCGCGCCGGCACGCGCCACCCCGTTCGCGACTGACGCTTTTGACGCATTTGACGCATTTGCGCGTGCTGGCGCGTGGTGAAGCGTGCCTGTGGTTGGGCCTTTACCTTCTCGACGTCCACGTTGATGGCACACCCGTCACAGCACCCATAGATACCGGCGCACAGATATCGATTATGACGAGCCGCCTTCGCCGCCATTTAAGGAAAATTGTTACGCCTGCCGTTACTCGGGTCGTACGAATCGCCGACGGCAGCATGGTGGCCGTGGTCGGATTGTGTACTGCACGCGTGAGCATTTCCGGCCGCCATACTGTCGTACTTTTCACTGTGCTTGACCAATGCCCCCATGACCTCATACTAGACCTCGACTTCCTCTCTGCCCATTCAGCGCTCATCGATTGTTCTTCAAGTACTGTGCGTCTTGACCTGCCTCTGCTGGACGACCCTACAACACCTCACGAAATTCGCCTGCGACCGACTGATTTTGTTCCCGTTCCACCACAGGCCTTGCAATACATCGAAATGGCGCCATCTATGCCAGTTCCCGATGGTGATTACATCTCCGCTCCAATAACTGCCATCGTTCTCAGCCATAACGTTACTGTCCCGCATACAATACTGAGAGTCAAAGACAATCGCACCTATCTCCCTGTGGTGAATTTCGGGCTTACGAAGTAAATTCTGCCTAAAGATATTACCCTGGCTACGATCATTGCTTTAGAAGTTCACTGCGTTGAAACTTTTGCATTCGACACGTCCTGTGAACCTTTCCGGTATACCAATTGTACTGACCATGACATTAAGAAAATGATCGCCCCGGGTCTTACGCCTGTGGAGGCTGAACAGCTCTGCAGTTTATTGCTTTCGTTCAAGGATATATTCGACCTAAACAACCGTCCCTTAGGCCAAACGTCTCTTGTCAAACACCGTATACATACAGGCGATAATCCTCCCATCCATCGGCGACCCTACTGAGTTTCAGCTTCGGAGCGCCAAGTCATCAAAACGGAAGTGGACAAGATGCTCGCGAAAGACATCATTGAGCCATCGTCAAGTCCCTGGGCGTCACCTGTTGTGCTAGTAAAGAAGAAGGACGGCACATGGAGATTCTGCGTCGACTACCGGCACCTCAACCGCATCACGACGAAAGACGTCTACCCACTACCTCGTATAGATGACGCCCTTGATTGCCTATACGGGGCACAGTATTTTTCATCCATCGACCTACGGTCCGGATATTGGCAAATCGCTGTGGATGATGTCGATCGTGAAAAGACCGCCTTTATAACGCCTGATGGTCTTTACCACTTCAAAGTTATGCCTTTTGGGCTCTGCAACGCTCCGGCTACCTTTGAGCGTATGATGGACTCATTACTCCAAGGATTCAAGTGGTCGACTTGCCTCTGCTACCTAGATGATGTTATTGTGTTCTGGCCCACTTTCAGCACACACCTTGAGCGCCTGTCAGCTGTACTTGCTGTTTTTCGCAAGGCCGGTCTGCAGCTCAACTCGAAGAAATGTAACTTCGGCCACCGTGAAATTACAGTCCTTGGCCATGTCGTCAATGCGTCTGGCATCCGACCGGACCCGGAGAAAATTCGAGCCGTGAAAGATTTTCCTGTCCCACAGTCCGAAAAAGATGTCTGCAGTTTCGTGGGCCTTTGCTCCTACTTCCGTCGCTTTGTTAAAGATTTCGCCACCATAGCACGCCCTCTGACGGATCTTCTGAAGAAAAATGTGCCGTTTTCATGGGGAGACTCTCAGGCCGCCGCCTTTTCTCGCCTTACCACCATACTCACCACCCCGCCGATTCTAGGACACTTCGATACGTCAGCCCCTACAGAGGTGCGCACCGATGCCAGTGGCCACGGCGTCGGTGCCGTCTTGGCACAAGTTCAGCACGGCCGTGAACGTGTTATCGCGTACGCTAGCCGTCTTTTGTCACCTGCGGAGCGGAATTACTCTATTACCGAGCGCGAATGTTTGGCACTTGTGTGGGCAGTAGCAAAATTCCGCCTCTATTTATACGGCAGGCCCTTTTCTGTTGTAACGGACCACCACGCCCTCTGTTGGCTTTCCTCCTTAAAAGATCCCACAGGGAGGCTTGGACGATGGGCTTTGCGGCTACAGGAGTATTCCTATTCTGTGGTGTACAAGTCTGGTCGCCTACACAATGACGCTGACTGCTTGTCCCGTTACCCTGTACCCACGCCCGCCAACGCCAACACGGATGCTTCCGCAAGTGTTCTTTCCATTTCCCAGCTTTTGGACATGGCCCACGAGCAACGCCATGACGCTACCTTGAGGACCCTCATTGACCGAGTGCAATCTGCTCCCACTGATCCATCGTTACGGTGGTTCGTCCTCAAAGACGGATATTGTACCGCCGCAATTTTCACCCTGACGGTCCTCCCCTTCTATTTGTCGTTCCGCAACACCTCCGCTTAACCGTGCTTAAGGAGCTGCATGATGCACCTACTGCCGGACACCTTGGGGTTGCTCGCACTTACGACCGCGTGCGCCGCCGCTTCTACTGGTCCGGCCTCCCGCGCTCCGTACGGCGATACGTAGCTGCTTGCAAGTCCTGCCAACAACGGAAAAAGCCAGCAGTGCTTCCTGCCGGGTACTTACAGCCGATCGAGATTCCAACTGAGCCATTCTTCCGCGTGGGTTTGGATCTCCTTGGCCCTTTTCCTGAGTCCAGCTCCGGTAACAGGTGGATCGCTGTGGCTACTGATTACGCGACGCGCTACGCCATCACTCGAGCGCTTCCCACGAGCTGCGCAACTGACGTGGCCGATTTCCTACTCCGGGATATCATTTTAGTCCATGGCGCCCCGCGACAGCTCCTTACCGACTGTGGCCGCACCTTCCTCTCCCAAGTCATCGCCGATATCCTACGCTCCTGTTCTACCAAGCACAAACTCACTACGTCCTATCATCCCCAGACCAACGGCCTTACTGAGCGACTTAATCGGACCATCACTGACATGCTATCCAAATACGTCTCACCCGACCACAAGGACTGGGATATTGCGCTACCCTATGTCACGTTCGCCTATAATTCGTCACGCCACGATACTGCTGGGTATTCCCCCTTTTACTTGCTCTTCGGTCGTGACCCTGTATTACCATTGGATGCTTCGCTCCCCTTGGTACGGAACTCACAGACCGAGTATGCCCGCGATGCCATCGCCCACGCTGACCATGCGCGCCAGCTTGCCCGTACTCGTTTGTTGGCATCGCAGGAAACTCAAAAGCACACTTACAATTGCCGCCATCGTGAGACATACTTTGCACCAGGCTCTCTCGTACTCCTTTGGTCCCCTTGCCGACGTGTGGGGCTCTCTGAGAAACTCCTTCCGTGCTACAAAGGTCCTTACCGCGTTCTACGTCAAGTGACCAATGTCACCTATGAGATCATCCCAGTGACATCCATCGTGCCAACCGGTTCCACATCACCCGACATCGTACACGTCTCTCGGCTTAAGCCCTATTATGCCCTTCCCGATGGCCCCATCTGAAGCACCGGGACGATGCTTTTTCCGCCGGGGTTGTGTTACGGTGAGGAAAACAGACAAGGTCGACGAAGGAGAAGAGGACGAAGTGGCAACAGCCTCTGTGTTCTCAGCTGCTGTCTATCTCCTGTAAATACATTCTGTAAATAGTTTATACCCGTGACAATATACTAGGTTTTCTGGGTCTCCTTCACAAAATATACGAGGAGGTTTGTTTGTATTTGATTGAAACAGGAGTAATGTTTGTGGGTGACGTACGATTAATGTTTAAAGTTAGTAGGATAAATAGAACCTTTGTAGGAAATTACTAATGCAGACGTTTAAGAGCGTCAAAAGCTTTTTTTTACGAACTGAGTAGGAAGTTTGGTCAATGTCCCAAAAAAAGCTCTACGTCTGACAAAATCCATATTTCTAGGAAATAGGGGGCTTGGCCAGTTGATTACCGACTTTTCATAAAAGTCATTCTAAGCGAGTGCTCAAAAGCATTGTACGGTCGTCCCCAGCAATGTTTTTCTAAGTCCTAGAGGCGTGACACCGAGTTTGCCCTCAGTGGAAACTGGGGCCACGCTATGGGTGATTTGTGGGGAAAGTTTCTTCTGTTCTTGGGCATGATGTAGCGTACGCGTGGCTCCTAGATGCCCAGAGGTTGGATCATCGTACATGGCCTGCAGAATGGATGCGGAACTGCAAGTAGGAAGTGGGCGCCAGTCGTTGCGAAATTACTTTTGTAGAGGAGCCCACCACGAACACAAATACGCCCAGGTGTTGTGGAGTCAAGCGCCGTGTTGAAAAGCGGCTCGAAGTTGAGGTCCTCTCGCAGCTGCTTCTCGAAGATCGCCTTGTCAGGAAACTCTGGCCCCAAAGAAGCAATGAGTTTGTCAAAGTTATCCGCATCATAAACCATCGTGCTTAGCAGCATTCGCGAAAGGCAGTCTGCATCAGCGTGCCGGCGTCCACTCTTGTATGAAACTGTTACGCTATACACGATTGTGAATGAACGGGGATACAAATACGAGCGGAAACAATGCACAGTAAAAATGACTGCTAGGTATTTTAATGCCGTGATGGTGTAATTGTGTCCAGGCTTGCTTAACGTGCGACTTGCATAGGCAATAACGTGTTCTTCCCGGTCGCATTGTTGAACGAGGACTGCACCGATGCCCATGCCACTAGTATCGGCGGGGATCTGTGTCAAGGCAGCTGGTTCAAAATGCCGAAGGACGGGTCCTGTCGTGAACAGGAACTTCAGTTGACGAAAAAAGGCGTCACACTCAGTGGTCAACTCAGAAAAAAATTATGGGGTTTACGTGCCAAAACCATGATCTGATTATGAGACACGTCGTAGTGGGGGACTCCGGAATAATTTGGACCACCTGGGGTTCTTTAACGTGCACCTAAATCTAAGTACACGGGTGTTTTCGCATTTCGCCCCCATCGAAATGCGACCGCCGTGGCCGGGATTCGATCCCGCGACCTCGTCCTTAGCAGCCCAACACCATAGCCACTAAGCAACCACCATCATCATCATCATCATCAGCCTATATTTATGTCCACTGCAGGACGAAGGCAACCATGTCGGGGGTCAAATCAGAAGCAGCGTCGTTGTGCAGAAGGCAGGTAAACGATATGCAACATCCGCGAAAGCAGGTATAAATCAGCGGAAGGAAGAGCAGAGGCCTAAGAAGCTACGAAGCTCTTGAACAGGCCGGAGCGGCTTAAATGCTCGAACAGCCACTGTTTTTCATGGCTCAGGCTTGATACCATCCCTGTCTACAAGGTGGCCAAGCGCCAATTTCTGCCGCTCACCGAAGCGACATTTCTTAGAATTGAGCACTGGGCTGCAGCATGTCCCATGCTAGCCCAAGACAACGTCCCAGGCGCGAACTCTGCTCTTCAAAATTTCTTACGAATAATAAATCTTTCAAAAGTCACGGTAACATTGCAAAGCCCGAACGGTATGACGAATTCAAAAAGCCCCGCCGGTGTTATGAATGCCGTTTTCTTCTTGTCCGCGGGGTGCATTGAGATTTGTCAGTGTCCCGATCGCAAATGAATACAATAAACGTAAGGAGGTGAATAAAGGCAGTTCAATGTGTCATCTATACGATAAAAAAGAGTCAACGTCTTGGTGATGAACGCTGGTAGTCAACACAAAATCTCCAAGTGTCGTACTTATATTAGTATAATTAGAGCAGCTCAAGGACTCGATGATTTCTGGATTACTCCTTATTGCAGCACTTCGTAAACTTGTTCTTCAATAATCTAGCACTTTGACGGCGAGACTCGGGTAGGGCTTCTGTCGAACAGGCTGCGCACATACCGTGGTAATCCAGTGCTTGGTTCTATACGCAGGAATAGACCGCGAGTTGTCCCCCTTGGCAATGTCGATGGCGCTGAAGTGATTCAATAGAATGCCCCCTACAGTGCACGGCGCCCCTTCGTGCGGAGTGACTTGCTCATCACAGGCAGAATCATTCAGGCTTTTGAAGAAACGTTGAGTGGCTTGCGTGGCACATCTGCGAGTACAGTGACTGGCATCGACATGTGTTCTTTGAGGAAGCAAGTTTCATGCGGGCTGGCTTGGCTTAATTTTCGAGAGAAGCGTTGACAATCCGTAGTTTAGAGCATCGCTGAGCCACAGACACCAAACTCCGCTCGAAAAATGTTCTCCCTTGTGTACGTTAAATACGCGGACTCCACTGTGGTGTCCCCCGAGGCATGATATGCATCGTCCTGACTGGGAACTTTCTACCCGAGCTCGTCCGAAAGGCGGCCGCCTACAAGCATCTGCTCACTTCGGTAAACGACTGTGGCGCGGCACATCTTTAGAAAATCAATGCTTAATGTAACGTGAAGCGAGGATCGGCGAAGAATTGAAAATTCAGTCGTGAGAACTTGACCACCTAAGGAATCTTGCGCAACGCAAACACCAACTGACCACAACGAATACCCGCACACACCACAAAATGTTGCCGCTTGGTTCTATTGAAAGGACACTTTGCATCCTAATGAGATCTAAAAAGCCAGACGCATTACAGAAATCGCAGCACCAGTGTCGACTAAGGTGAATGCAGACACCATCAACAAATACATTCAATTTGTTCTTTAAACATAAACATAAACACAAGCGGATGCATATCTTTCAGCCCCGTATTTTTAACGACGTTGCCTTGACCGAATTCGCTAATTTTCCAGCGGTGGTGACCTCGTGCGAGGTCATGGTTAAGGATACAGGCGCATTAGGGGAACAGGACTAACAGACAGAAAAACTTTATTTGTAGCAAGTGAGTTTGGACTCCTCTAAGTCCCTGGACCATCGCACGGTCCCACACTACGTCGAGACGGTCATGTTCCTTTTGTGCATGACGTCGGTGGCCCGAGCCACCGCAGCAAGCTGCGATGTCGGGTCCGTAGACGAGAGCAGGACCTCCCAGTCCTCCCAGCTTGAGATGGTGGGCTGTCCCTGCGGGGGAGGATCAGCAGGGCAGCCAAAAAGTATGTGGGAGAGTGTGGCGTGAGGGTCGCCGCATAAGGAGCATGTAGGGGAGGTGCCACAGTAGTGGGATAGCAGCTGACGGGATGGGAGAGAGTGGGTCTGGAGGCGTCTCCAGATGATCTGTTGGGAGTGGGTAAGGGATAGGTGGGGAGGAGGGTAAATCCGACGGTCCAAACGGGATACTTGCGTGAGCTCTGCAAAGCTGTGCACCCGCTCCCTCGAGCAGCCAGGATCGAGGCTGTCGTGAGCCCGGTAAATCAAACCTCGGGCCAATTTATCGGCAGCCTCGTTCCCGGGGTTCCCAGAGTGAGCCGGCGCCCACCGGAGCTCTACACTGCGTGGTAAATTCTTGGTGGGGGTGTTCAAGAAGTGCCAGGCAGGGGTGCGAATCCTGCCTTTGGCAAAGTTGGACAGAGCAGTTTTGGAATCGCTAAAGATCTATTCAGCATCCAAATGACCCGCCGTGGTTGCTCAGTGGATATGGTGTTGGGCTGCTGAGCACGAGGTCGCGGGATCGAATCCCGGCCGCGGCGGCCGCATTTCGATGGGGGCGAAATGCGAAAACACCCGTGTACTTAGATTTAGGTGCACGTTAAAGAACCCCAGGTGGTCCAAATTTACGGAGTCCCCCACTACGGCGTACCTCATAATCAGAACTGGTTTTGGCACGTAAAACCCCAAAATTTTTTTTAGCATCCAAATGTGCAAGGCCTAGGGCGATGGCGGTCTCCTTTGCCTCCTGAGGTGTAGAGCCCGAAGGAAGATGGTGAGTTAGTGGTCGGGGCTGGGTTGGGTTGTAAGCAACTGCTACAGCTTCATGCGTTGTACATGCGGCGTCTACCCAAATGGCATTCTCGGCTTGTCCGTAATATTTGCGGAGGGCATTTGCGCGAGCTACGCGGCGAGAGATGTGATACTGGGGATGGACGTTTCGAGGAAGGCGTTTAACTACGAGGCGGGTACGGATGTGTCGAGGAATGGCTATAAGAGTTGACTGATCAGCGGGTATGTTGATGCGAAGGGAGGTGAGGATATGGCGGCCAGTGGCGCTCGCGGCAAGTCTTAAGTACCGTGTCTGAAGGTGCGCCTCAACTAGTTCAGGAAGCCTGTTATGCATGCTTAGTGCAAGGAGTTTGGCTGTGCTAGTGATGCGGGGTAGGTTTAGGGCTGCCTTAGTTGCAAGGCGGATCATGGCGTCCACGCGCTCGGTTGCCGTGCGGTTCAGCTTGAGATATGGGGTTGCGTACAGAATGCGGCTAAGCGTAAAAGCATGTACAACTTTCATGTTGTCTGCTTCGTCTAAACCCTTGTGCAGGGAAGATACGCGGCGTAGAAGCTGCAACACTGATTGCGTGGAGGTCTTGAGTGTTTTAAGGGTATGGTCATTGCGTCCAGAATCCTGCAGGTAGAGGCCAAGGATGCGCAGGGTGGGAGTGAGGTAGGGGAATAGGAGCTGGCGTCACGCTACGGTCGTAGGCCCAGTCGGGCCCAGGTGAGCGACTCCGGAAGCATCCTTGCTAGAGGGCGATCACGGCGTGGTCAGCTATTGTGTGTTAGGCGCTGGAACTGTAAGTTGATCGTACAGAGGCCATTGGCGACGAGGACAAAAAAATCACAGCATATCCACGAAGTGAATGATGATGAGTGGGTGAAGCACCGGGGGATCATTCGAGTAAACCACAGCTACGGACGAGAGATTAAGAGAGCGCGCGTCGGGAACGAGAGAAAATTACACCATCTTCTCGTGGGGGAACCCTGAGTAGTATGCGAAGCAGCCATGGGGTCGACTCAAGGTAGTTTTATCAGCTGTATAAACTTGGACATGCAGCAGCACCAGCAACGCGCAGAACTGTTGTCGACGCCGTCGGCGTTTTGCCCGCGTTCGCACCGAACGCGCGCAAAGTGGAACCGGAAGTGGAACCGGAACGCCATCTAGTGAACACTTCATAAAACTACAGGTGGCTACGGACACACAACGCCATCCATTGAGCAATTCATAAACTAGAGGTGGCTACATACTACTACTACTACTACTACTACTACTACTACTACTACTACTACTACTACTACTACTACTACTACTACTACTACTACTAATACAGAGGAGGGAACAACCCACACCCTAAGGAGCTTCGCCCCTAAAACATGATATGTGAGCTAGAGTTCCGCAGATGTAGCATGTAGGAAGCGGATGGCATCTCCGGTTGTCGTGAAAACATTTAGACATTTCATTGGGCAATGGACGAGTGACTGGGTCGTAACACAGAGCATCGCCACTAGTGGGGCGACCAGAGGGACGGGCGTAACGGGAGCGAGGTTAAAACTGGGTAGCCGAAATTAGCTACCTGTCTATGTTGGTGCGCTTTGGTACTCTGAGATGTCCACATAATTGGCAGACGGATGCCATACCTCTGAAGGTGAATAACTAGCCGGGACTTGTGGAAAGCAGGCGTCAGAGACACCAGGTAGGCAGTGCGACGTTTTACCATGACTAGACAGCTCTTCACGGACGATCTGGCTCACCAAACGCGACACGTCAAACGAAGAACTCACGCCGACACTAGCCAGAGTAGTAACATTGACCGACCGGCCAGTGTCTTGGGTTCTTCGGTGCATCTTCAGTGTCTCGAACGTACGGCAATGTTTCATGACGTCAGAAACATGACGCGACACAGCGTCGCCGATTAGGAAGTTTTACCCATCTTCTGGGTTCTGCGCCTTCTGTGTTCTGTGTTCTTCTGTAGCCAGAGGGGGCGGCCGGACACGAGGTCTACGGAGGGAGGCCTAACGGCCGGGGCGCCGACTTCCTTGCTCGAGGACCAACCAACAACTTCGTGCTTTATTCAACCAGCAGAGGGGGGGGGTTCAATGCGCGGTACACTGCGCCAGCAGACTTAACCGAATGTCATACAACATAGAAGGCAGGGTGGCGCTAGGGGTCAAAGAGCTTGAAAGTGAAATTGAGGATACAACATTGTGATATGCCCTGCAGCATATGTCCGACTTTGTCGTCCTCTGACATTCTTGTGTTGGCTTGCTTGCATTGTTTCAAAATGTCCTCGATGTAGGTAGTGGAAGCACCACATGGTAGCGGTGCTCTTTGCTCTCCGTGATTCGCGTCCGAATCACCGAAGTATTACTTTCGAAGAGCATTCCGACTGCATTCGGTTGGTTCTTTCAGATCGCTGAAAGGCTGAAATTCGAAATGGAGTGCCCGGAAATTCCCCCACCGACAATATCGGAGCCATTGCAAGATCGGCCGGATTTCGGCCACGCGAGCTCTATGCAGCTTCCGTCAGCGAGCTTTCGCAAGTGTCGGCTGGCCGAGAACCCAGGTACGAGTTTCGTGTCCCCGTTAGTGATGGCGCCGCAGTCGTAAATTGCGTTTCACACCGATCACCAAGAGTGCTGCTTTCGTAAAAAAAAATATACGCTGCTGGCCTATGCCATGCCTCATTAACTTTATTGCACAAAATTTATTCAAATACGGAATAAATAGAACAAATAATTAGCGCTTTATAACTTTGCGAATATTTAGCTACACCAAGCAGCGATCACGAGCATAAACAACTCGCACGGGAATGCACGCTTTAAAATTGTGTTGGCGTGCCTGTGAATAGCCTTTTAGAACTTTTATCATCTTATCTCAAGGCAACCTACATTCTATGAAAAGGCAAAAATTACATTCAAAGAGCGTGAATTTGCATTGACTTTTGCAGTACCCCAATTCTAAGTTGATATTTGCTTAGCTAAAATTGAGAGAGCTGTGGCCGAACGCCTGTTCAGCCTTAACACACACACACACGCACACGCACACGCACACGCGCACACACACACACACACACACACACACACACACACGCACACGCACACGCACACGCACACGCACGCACACACACACGCGCACACACACACACACACACACACACACACACACACACAGGTTCGTGGATGACTACCTCGCTTTTTTGTCTAACTTCAGTGAACACTTGAAACCCTTAACCCTCACGCATACGCCTCAAGAACGAAAGGTTATTCTATTCCTTGTCATGTTATTAATTTTCACGCTAGTCGTCAGTGCTGGCGCTACCAACCACGCTGCAATAATAAGCCTGTCATGCCTCCATCTCGACGCACTCTAGTTTAGTAAAAAGGACCATCGTTAACCTCTGCTTCCGTAACACTGATGAAACCACGTGAAGACGAATTAGCAGCTAGTTTAGATAACCAGCAAGACCGGCTGCCTGAAGACGGATATCCGTTGAATGTGCAAACTTCAGTTGTTGACGTCTTGCTCAAAAAGCTTCATCATCCTCCAACCACAAAGCAGCCTTCAGCGGGTAAACCAACAAGGCAGCTATTATACCATATTTACCACAAGATAGCCCATAATATAAAAAAAAACGCAGTATAGAAAGATCCAAAGTAGGCAGTAGTTTTCTCAGCCCCGCCCGGAACCTTGTTAGACTCTGCCGCATAGCAAATACGGCGATGTGAAACCAAAGTAGGTTGAAAAGAAACACAATATTGACTCGAGATAGGCGGGCACCTGCGGCCGCCGGCCGCTGCAACGAGAACGACGAAGTGTGTTCTGAAACGCGCACTCTCCGAGTGAGTGTCAGCCTATATTGAAAAGAACACCGTTTTGCCAAGGCCTCGAGCTATGCAGATATACCGTTCGAGCAGCAGCGGAATATTTGCCTCGGCAATGCCCTCACTGTCGTCGAACGCGTCGCAGGTTACAAGGGTTAATACGCTGCTCCTCGGCGGTAACGGGACGTTGTCGTCGACGATGCGCAAGGCGTTGTCATGACTGTCGTACTTGTTGCTTGCTATGGCATGCGCCTTCGAAAACGTTACCCGCAACTCTTGCAAATTAATGATGGCTCCATTAGCCTGCAGGAAGTCCTTCCCAAGGATCAACTATCGCGAACAACTCGGCAGGATAACGAAATCTCCGACGTACGTAAAGCCGCGAATATTCACTCGTGCTGTACACCTGCCCACGGGCTTTAAGAGGTGTCCTCCGGCAGTACGGACCTGCGACCCAGTCCACTGCGTGTAAACTTTTTTCAGTTTAGCGGCAAGTTCTCGGCTCATAACAGAGGTGTCCGCGCCAGTGTCGACTAAAGCTGTGACTTCTTCGTCGTCTATGCTGACTGGTAAATCCGATGTTACGACGTGCCTTGGATCACCTGAGTGCGTTTGAACGTCGGTCTGTTGTCGTCGCGGTCGTCGCTTCCGTCGTAATGGAGGATATTCGGTACATTCGGCGGCAGCCGCCTCACCTCCGGAGGTCGCTGAACTCAGTTTCCCCGGTTTGCAGGGCTGGGCGAATGGCGCCTAGGGGCGTCTCGACGGAAGGCAGGACTTGGCGACCGGTATCGTGATGGAGCCGGTGACGACGAGCGCGGCTCGTGCCTTGGCAGTTCGAAGAAATTGGGATGACTCGCCAGGAAGCTCTCGATTTCCACCTGACGCTCACTAGGACGTGGACGCGGCGCATTCGGAGAGAAACCACGGAGACCCACGCGCCGGTAGGGACACGTCCTGTAGATATGGCCGGCTTCGCCGCAATGAAAACAGAGCGGACTCTCGTGAGGAGCACGCCAGACATCACTCTTTCTTGGCCTGGACTCGTTGATAAACGGCGTATTACGACGGCTGAACCCGACTTCTGTCCGTTCCGTGGTGCGCATGACGTTTGATGTATTATGCAGCGACGGACGTCGTACGGTTTCCGCATAAGTCATCCTAACTTGCTCCTGCGGCTGTGGTGCCCCGAAGTGTTCAGGAACTTGGATGGCTTGCCTGATTTCGTCTCGCACCATCTCCGCCACAGAAAGTCGCGCGACCGGGTGCTCGACCGCCTGCATTTTTTGGAGTTCTTCTCTTATGACCGCTCTTATTAATTCTCTCAGGTCGCTGACGTCACTTCCCAGTGTCACGTTAGGGACGCCACTAGAAATTGCAGTCACGTTTCGATTGTACTGCCTGGTGGGCTGTGGTAGTGCCCTTTCCATTGCAGTGGCTTCAGCGAGAAAGGCCGCAAGCGTAATCGGTGGGTTGCGGATAAGGCCGGCAAATATTTCCTGCTTTACGCCTCGCAATAGGTGTCGAACTTTTTTGTCTTCGGGCATTGAAGCGTCGAGTTGAAGC
The DNA here is from genome assembly GCF_013339745.2 of Dermacentor silvarum. NCBI lineage: Eukaryota > Metazoa > Arthropoda > Arachnida > Ixodida > Ixodidae > Dermacentor > Dermacentor silvarum. The sequence continues at coordinate 15,120,938 of NC_051159.1, forward strand.
AACGTGTTTCAGCACGTCCCTCAAGGCACGTCCCTTTCGCCTTCCTCAACCAAATTGCGGACTTCTCCGGCGTCGGCACTTTAGAAGTGACTTCACCGGACGTGACAGATGCTACCACGCTTTGCAGCCGCATTCACATTAATGCCGGTTTGTCGGAACAACAGAAGCAATGACTATTAGGCCTCGTGAGCGAATTCTCTAGCTGCTTCTCTACAGAATCTAAAGTTCAGCGCACCTCCGTTTCGAAACACCGCATTTTCACAGAGGAATTGGCGCGCCCAGTTCGTCAGCATCCATATCGCGTGTCGCCAATGGAAAGAGAGGCGATTAAACGCCAGGTTAAAGAAATGCTGGACGATGACGTGATTCAGCCTTCGACAATCCCGTGGGCGTCCCCCGTCGTTCTGGTAAAAAAGAAGGACAATACACTACGCTTCTGTGTCGACTACAGACGGCTTAACAAAGTCACCAAGCGCGATTTTTACCCTCTACCAAGGATTGACGACGCCTTGGACCGCCTACGTCATGCCCAGTTCTTTACCTCGTTAGCTCTTAAGTCAGAGTAATGGCAGATTGAAGTCGAGAAGCGCGACCGCGAGAAAACTGCATTCGTGACACCTGACGGGCTATACGAATTTAAGGTCCTCCCATTCGGCCTGTGTTCCACTCCCGCCACATTACAGCGAATGATGGACACTGTACTCGCTGAACTGAAGTGGCAGACATGCCTCGTCTACCTGGATGACGTCGTTGTGTTTTCAAGCACGTTCTATGAACACCTGGCTTGGCTGAAGAGCGTTCTTGATGCTATTCGCAAGGCAAATCTCACCATCAAGCCTGAAAAATGCCACTTTGGTTTTCAGGAACTCAAGTTTCTGGGACACGTGGTCAGCCCCAAGGGCGTTCGGCCAGACCCTGAGAAGTTGGCTGCCGTTGCTGAGTTCTCTCGTCCTACAGATAAGAAGGCTGTTCAGAGGTTTTTAGGACTCTGCGCCTACTACCGTCGTTTCGTTGAAAGTTTCTCCAAAATAGCTGAGCCTTTGACGAGATTAACACGCCACGATGTGCCCTTTCTGTGGACGGAAGAACAAGAACAGGCTTTCACAGAATTACGCAAACGACTGCAAAAAGCTCCGGTCCTCGCGCATTTTGACGATTATGCTGAAACTGAAATCCACACGGACGCCAGCAACATTGGTCTCGGAGCCGTTCTTGATCAGTGGCAAGACGGTACGGAACTTGTAATCGCTCACGCTAGCCGTAGTCTCAGAAAGGCAGAGGCTAGCTACTCGATCACTGAAAAGGAGTGTTTAGCAGTCGTTTGGACCATCAGTAAATTTCGACCCTACCTGTATGGCCGGCCATTTCGAGCGGTCAGCGACCACCATTCACTTTGTTGGCTTGCCAATCTCAGGGATCCATCAGGTCGCCTCGCTCGTTGGAGTCTCCGCCTACAGGAGTATGACATAACTGTCATCTGCCGATCTGGACGAAAGCACAGCGACGCTGAATGCCTGTCACGTGCTGCGATTCCACTGACATCATCAGATTTGGAGCAAGATTTGCCGTTTCTTGGTGTCGTTGACACGGTGCGGATGGCTGACCTACAACGTGCGGACACAGAACTGCTTGCTCTTATCCAGTATCTTCAAGGAGCTGACGTTGTTATCCCATGATGAAAACTGAAGACGACGAAGAGGAGAGAACGCGTGAGAAAAAGGCTCGCGCTAGCGCCATCTTTGAGCAGTCGGTTCAATAAACCGCTACCGGCGGACGCGCAGTCGCTTCGTTCCTTACATTTATGGTGCCGTGAAACCCGGGAGACGACTGGCGTCCTGCACCGACGATGGATCGACTGCGACGCAGCAGAGGCGTACTTCGAGCCGCTGCTACAAGGCTCATCTCGTCCGCTACCGAAGCGCTACAAGCCGAGCATCCTTCGCCATCCGACCTGCAAGTTATTCTGGATGACCTGCAGGACAAGGACTCGGCACTAGCAGCGCTCAACGAGATGATTGCCGACCTCATGGACGATGGTGACGAGTATGAGGCGGAAGCCACCGTCGCTCTGGAGTACCACGACAAGATCCGCAACACCATGAGCCGGGTCCGCTTCATTCTGAATTCTGCTGCAAGAGCCGGAGACAGCGCCACACAGAGCGTTCTGAGCGACACCGCCACCCAAGGCGTCTCCACTCAAGCAAGTTCCCGAGCACCGTTACACCGAGTTGCCCTACCGAAACTACAGGTACCCGTTTTCTCCGGTGAACTTCGCGAGTGGCAGGGCTTCTGGGAACATTTCGAGGCCACGATCCATAACAACCGCGAGCTGTCCGACATCGAGAAATTTTCGTACTTAAGATCATACTTAACCGGAACAGCGAAGCGTGCAATCGAAGGTGTGCGTCTGGCGGAAGCGAACTACGCTGTAGCAGTGAAATTGCTCCAAGAGAGGTTCGGCCGTCATACCGCCCTCGTTGACGACCACATCGACTGTTTACTTGCCATTGCGCCCATTGATCGCTCTTCTCAAGTATCGCAGCTGCGGGAACTCTACGAAGAGGTGCACTTTCGTACAAGCTGCCTCGACAGCCTCGGCGTTCCAGCGTCAGAATACGCGGTCATCCTTCATCGCGTTCTTATGCGATCGCTTCCCGAAGATATCGCTATTCTCTACCGTCAACGCATGAAGGAGACTGAGCCCGATGACGGGGCTACTCCGAGGTCGCGGCAAGAGGAGGTGAGAAAGGTCATGAAGTTCCTGCAGGTGCAAGTCGAGAGCAGAGAAGAGAGCCACGCCTCCCGTTCAAGGTGCCTACCGAAAACTACCTCCGCGGGACAAGGGCGGTGCCGACCTTGTCTACCACCGCCGGTACCGTCAGCATTAGCCTTGGCCGCAGGATCAGCATCGAACGAGCATCCCTGCTGTGTACTGTGTGATGACCGTGACCACACCATAAAGGACTGCCACGCCACTTTGTCAGCCCACGAGATCAGACGCCGGCTTGCTGGAAAGAACTGTTGTTTTAAATGTGGCAGAGAGGGCCATGTAGCACGAATGTGCCGCAACGCCGCGTGGATCAAGTGCAAGTTATGCTCGAAACGTCACCTTTCCGTACTTTGCGCCATATGGAACCAAGATCGCAACTACCCGTCTCCGGAGAGCAGGGATCCACTTGTCCACCATGATCCAACGAAAAGTGTCAAGCCGCCAGTGACAAGTGCTCCAGCTAGTAGTGATATGTCTGCACCTGTCTTGATGCAAACGGCCACAGTTTGGGCGTCCGGAAAACACAATTCCGTGTTAGTTCGACTACTGCTTGACACCGGCAGCCAGAGAACCTTTATTCGACGCGACCTGTCCAAAAGGCTCGACCTGCCTTCCCTCGGGACAGAAGACCTCTCTCTCTGGACGTTTGGCACTTCTAAGTGTTCCCGCCCTTACAGCTGTCGAAGTGTCAAGCTCGAACTTCATAGTCGGTTCGACTCACGTAGCGTCACCGTAGATGCGTTGGAGGTACCGGAAGTCTGCACCGTGAAGACTCCAGCCATCGGACCAGATCTCCTCGCACAGTTGCGTGAACGCAAGATGTTTGTCGCAGATGATAATCGACTGGGCGATCGGCCGATACCGACAATCAGTGTCCTTATAGGATCAGATTGCTATTGGCGCATAGTGACCGGAAGAATAGAACGTCTACGCAGCGATCTATGCGCGGTTGAGACGGTCTTCGGTTGGCTAGTGCAAGGCGTCTACCCAGTAAGGCCCGCCAATGCCTTGCCTAATTGGAACTGCAGCGCATCTGCCCTATTCCTTGCGTGTGAGCGGAATGGGCAAGCCGAACCTGACATTGCTGACCCGACGGAGATGTGGCGACTCGATGCAATAGGGATAACCGACCCTCAGGATACCGCTGGAGTTTGTGACCAAACGGCAATGACTCAGTTCACACAGTACGTGCACAAGGAAGCTGGACGTTACGTGGTTCCTCTGATGATAAGGCACCAGGGAAGACTGACTAGCACCAATCGAAGTGTCGCCGAAAACCGGCTCAGACGCCAGCTTCAGCGCTTCGACGGACAACAGGAGCTACTCCAGGAGTATGACCGCACCATCAGTGAGTACTTCAAAGAAGGTCACGCCGAACGTGTCGACACCTCTCGAGAACCCGAAGCGACGGTTTACTACCTTCCGCACCATGCAGTCATCCGTCGGGAAGCTATCACTACGAAGATACGCGTAGTGTTTGACGCCTCTTCCCATGAACGGGGCGAGTCATCGCTCAACGATATCTTGGACAAAGGGGTGAAACTTGGTGCCGAGCTCTTGCAACTGCTTGTACAGTTCAGGATGAACCCAATTATCCTGACAGCGGACATCCGGAAGGCTTTCCTTCAAATTTCAATCCGACCTGAAGACCGCGACGCTCTCCGCTTTCTATGGGTTGACCGACTGCCCGGCGACGAGGGGAAAATACCTTCCATCGTCGAATGGCGAATGACTCGTGTGCCCTTCGGAGCGTCGTCTAGCCCTTTCCTTCTATCTGCTACTTTGCAGCATCACTTCGAAATGTGGAAAAGGGCTCAGCCAATAATAGCTACACGCCTAAAGACATCATTCTACGTGGACGACCTCGTCATAGGAGCTTCCACTGAAGAAGAGGCCCTCGAAATCTACCGTGCTGCATTAGCCATCTTAGCAGATGCAAGTATGGAGTTGAGAAAGTGGTGCTCCAACTCCAGCGTTCTTTGCCATCAATTCCTGAAGGACAACACTTCTCTCGACACCATTGGAGAAGCCAAAGCAACAACAAAGCTGCTTGGCTTAGTATGGGACCGCGAAGCTGACGATATCGTGCTTACCACCAAAGCCGTTTCCGAGTATGTCGCTGCGCACTCAGCCACGAAACGCACCATTCTGCAGTCATTCGCAAGAATCTATGATCCTTTAGGTCTTATGGCTCCGTTCATCATTCGAGCGAAATTATTGTTCCAGCAGCTGTGGCGTAGGAACTCACCGTGGGATGAGCCATTACCGGAAGACGTCGAGAAACAGTGGGAAGGCTGGACATCCGAACTACCAATGCTCTCCTCGCTGCGAATTCCACGCTGCGTCATCTGTCACAATCCGCGACAGATTTCACCGTTTGAACTTCACCTGTTCTGCGATGCAAGCCCACTGGCATACGGCGTAGCCGTCTACATGCGCTACGAGATCAGAGGAGGAACAGTTAAGGTTCAGCTGCTCATGAGCAAGTGCAGGGTCGCACCGCTGAAGACTACCTCGCTGCCACGCCTAGAGCTGCTTGCGTGCCTGTTGGCTGCCAGGCTTTGGAACTACCTCCGAGGAATTCCAGAGACATCCAGCTGTCAGGGCGTGTTTTGGAGCGACTCATCGATAGCCCTACACTGGATTGCTGCTGACGCGAGACGTTGGGAGACTTTCGTGAGAAACCGTGTTCTCGAAATCCAACGCTTGACTTCGGGGTATTCTTGGAGGCACTGTGCAGGCACCGACAACCCAGCAGATTTGCTCACGCGTGGAGTAGCAGCCCAGTTATTGACGCGCAAGTTTTGCTGGTGGACCGGTCCTACGTGGTTGTCACAGCCCCATTTGCAATGGCCTGCGAATATTTGTTCTGCTCCTTCACCGGAGGCCCTTTCTAGCGAGACCAGTGAAGAGATATCCGCTTGCCCCACCGCAGTAGTGGTACTCTCGTCGCCCCCACACGAGCCATTGCTTGAGGTTGCAAGCTTTGGACGCCTCTCCCGATTACTGCGAGTAACGGCTTGGATCATGCGGTTTCGTCGGAACGCTTCGCAGAACATGCCATCTTGTACCGGACCACTTACGGCGTCAGAGTTGCACCAGGCGGAGATGTATTGGTTGAGGCATGTCCAACACTCCGCATTCGCAATCGAAGTCAAGGCCTTGGAGGAAGAACAACGAGTTCCCAACACCTCCAGTGTGCTGACGCTACAGCCGTTTCTCGACCGTGACAGACTACTTCGTGTAGGAGGCCGACTGCAGCAGCTTAACGACCGAGAGGAATTGAAGCATCCGATCTTGCTTCCTTCAGATCACCGGTTCACCGACCTCTTGGTTGATGCAACACACGTAAGGCTCCTACATGGAGGAGTTCAGCTCACCCTCCTGGACCTTCGGGAACGCTTTTGGATCCTCAAGGGGCGTCGCACAGTGAAGCGCGTTCTGAAAGCGTGCTTAGCATGCCGCCGACGGCGCCTACTTCCCGAAGCTGCCCCTGTAGCACCCTTGCCAAGGGAAAGAATTAGTGAAGCAACACCGTTTGAAGTGGTGGGAATTGACTTCTGCGGGCCACTCTATTGTCGTGCTGAATTACCATCCACTGTAAAAGTGTACATCGTTGTTTTTTCTTGTGCTGTGACGAGGGCCGTACACCTGGAGCTCACCACAGATATGACAGCGCAAGCATTTTTGCTAGCCTTCAGACGCTTTGCAGCACGACGTGGAATTCCTGCTATCGTGCACTCTGACAACGCGAAAACATTCCGCTGCAGCGCCAAGCATTTGTGCTCCCCTGTCAAAGACAACGTTCAAGACTATGCCAGCTCTCACCGAATCCAATGGCGCTTTATTGCTGAATGTGCGCCGTGGTGGGGAGGCTTCTGGGAGCGTGTAATCCGCACAATTAAGGATGCACTGAAGCGTTGCCTGGGACGGAGCAGCTTGAGCTACAACGAGCTACTCACCGTGCTTGCTGAAGTTGAGGCGGCAGTTAACTGCCGTCCGCTCACCTACTTGGAGGATGACGTCACATCCGCAGAAGTTTTGACGCCCTCACACTTCTTAGTCGGCAAGCGTCTCGTCACTTTGCCAACAGAACAAGAAAACCCCGCTCTTATTGCTGACGCGCCTGACCTTCGACGACGAGCTCGGCATCGGGAACAGCTGCTTCGCAGGCTTTGGAAGCAGTGGAAGAAGGAATACCTTCTTTTCCTGCGCTCTGCTCACCACAGCAAGCCTGTGCCGTCATCGAACTTAAAGCCCGACGATCTTGTCGTCGTCGAGGACATAAACACTCCGCCTATGGCATGGAAGATGGGCCGCGTCGTTAAGGCGTTTCAAGGAAGAGACGGTATTGCGCGGTCCTTCCTGATACTACTATCGAACGGCCAGCAAGTGCGACGTCCCATACAGCGGCTTTACCTCCTGGAGGCGCACACGTGCAGCGCGGCCGCGGGAGTGTGATGAAAACTGAAGACGACGAAGAGGAGAGAACGCGTGAGAAAAAGGCTCGCGCTAGCGCCATCTTTGAGCAGTCGGTTCAATAAACCGCTACCGGCGGACGCGCAGTCGCTTCGTTCCTTACATCCCACAACCGCTGTCACGAGGACTGACATCGTACTGCCTGCGGAACAATGTCCTTTACAAGAAAAACTTTGAAAACAGTCAGGAAACGCTCCTTCTCGTCGTCCCTACGGCATTGCGCCAAGAAGTTTTGCATGCATGTCATGACGACCCCTGTGCTGGACACTTAGGCTTCACCAGAACACTAGCACGCATACGCCAGCGATACTACTGGCCACTGCTATTTTCGTCTGTTCAGCACTATGTGAAAACCTGTCGTGACTACCAGAGGCGTAAAGTACCACCCGTCAAGCCCGCCGGTCTCCTCCAACCTCTGGACCCACCTCCAGCGCCGTTCCAACAAGTGGGCATGGATCTCCTAGGTCCATTCCCTACGTCATCTTCGGAAAACAAATGGATAATTGTCGCAACCGACTACCTAACCCGTTACGCCGAGACCAAAGCTGTACCCCGGGCAACTGCTGCTGAAGTCGCCAAGTTTTTCGTCCTCAACATTGTACTGCGCCATGGTGCACCCACTGTCCTCATTACTGATCGCGGTGCAGTATTTACTGCTGATTTAATAAAAGAAGTGGTCACGCTGACGCACAGCAACCATCGGAAAACCCCGGCTTATCACCCCCAAACTAACGGATTGACAGAGCGCCTTAACAGAACACTGGCCGATATGCTCTCGATGTATGTTGATCTAGAGCACAAGACATGGGACGAAATTTCGCCATACGTGACATTTGCCTATAATACAGCTGTGCAGGAGACCACTCAGCTCACCCCATTTGAACTTGTCTATGGACATCGCGTCACGACACCTTTGACGCCATGCTTCCAGTAGGCGACGGCACCACGACAAGCGAGGGCGCTGATGACTTTATCCAGAAAGCAGAAGAAGCTCGCCAGCTTGCTCGGAACCGCATCCGTAGCCAGCAGAGTACCGACGCCCTTCGTTACAACCAGAGCCGACGGAATGTCCAGTACAACCCCGGTGACCACGTGTAGGTGTGGACACATGTCTGTCACCGTGGGCTCTCGGAGAAATTGTTGCGACGATGCTTCGGACCATACGAGGTTGTGCGCCGGCTTAGCGATGTGAATTACGAGATCCTGCCCCAAAGTGTTGATCCTCTCTTGAGCCGACGACGTCCCCGCCCCGAAGTTGTACACGTAGTACGGATGAAGCCGTACTACACCAGCGAGTGAAGTGCACCTTTCAAACCCTTGGCCGTCCTACGCAATGTTGTGTGGTTATCCTTCGTTCTCTGTGACCACATTTGCCATTAGAGCTGTCTTGCCCCCTTATGACCTTTATTTTACCCAGCCGACCGGGACGGTCGCTTTTGGAAGGGGAGAAATGACGCGAGATAGGCTGGCACCTGCGGCCGCCGGCCGCTGCAACGAGAACGACGAAGTGTGTTCTGAAACGCGCGATCTCCGAGTGTCAGTCTATATTGAAAAGAACACCGTTTTGCCAAGGTCTCGATTGCTATCTTCGTGACAATATCACCTTCGTTCTCTGCACTAGCATCGTCGTTAACAGCATCCACCTCTCTTGCGGTAAGAAGTATATCGGGCGTACGGGCGTGTGCCTTAGTGATAACCTTAGAGAACAAAGTAACAATGCAAAAAATGCACGTAATGGGTAGCTCGCTACTCATTGTAATTCCTGGGGATGTGAGCCATTGTTCAGCGCGTATTTTTGTTCAATTGCTCAGCGTAAATATTTTGGGGTTAGGTCCTGAATGCATAAGCACCCCATCTGTTATCCTTTCCGATAAAGAACTTCAGTGGGTCCGCGGCGGGTGTCCAGACCCACTAAAGAGACGCCGGACTCGAATCTGATTGATTTGAAAATAGTTTACGTTCTTCTTCTGCTTCTTAGGTGGTAATCATTTTCGCTTGCATGGTGACCTTGCGCGCGCGTATAAATAGTGTTCTGGAAAATAAACATCCGTTGGTAGTTTGCGCTTTGTGTGTCGTTTTCCACTTCGTTTTGAGGTTGTTGCCACTGCGCTATGCAACCCAAAGATACTGAATCAACAAGCCCAAATTTACACTATCTGCCTGTCGGTCCGCTTGCCTGCCTCTTTGCTAGCTAAGCCGAGGCCAGCCCAGTCCAGCCCAGCTCGTCAGTCAGTCACGGTTTTCTCCCCAACTTGTGTCACTGAGTAGTCATTAGTCTAATGGTTACAGCATCGACAAGCTGTGATGAACGAACAAGGTTGGAAAGCAATTGTTGGTCCTATTTTGGTCCCTGGTATGTACCGCTCATCATTTAACCCGTTTTTCGCGAACTTGTGTTTCTAATGAGGAAAATTAGCGCAACAGGAAGACAACCCACAAATGACGAGAACAGAAGCGCTAATCAATTGTTTAAGAGCTGGAAGGTTTTCAGATATATCGCACCTTGTCACGCATGCGCACAATAAAAAATACAGAAACATCGCAAGAAAAGCACATGCAATTCAAAGACGGTTGCGCAAGAAGTCAAACTCAGAGTTAAGAAGTGCGAGTGACGGCTCACTTAACTCACTCACTTAGAATCATTTAAGCTCACTTAAAAAATGAACTCGATATCAGATATCGCTTTATCCTATAGACAAATATGCGTCGTCTAGGAGCATTAGGAGCATTCGCTCGACGCGATCAGGCTAAATTAGTGCTGTCTATGCGGAAATTATCATCAGCACTAACGTTGCGTTTGCTCTACTGGCGAATAATATTTCACCCAAAAAGCGAAAACAGCAAGTCCTCTGCTATCGGGCAGAGGAAGCAACGATGCTCAATGGCGGCGTGCACGTGGTCACATGTTCAAAGATGGCAGCGCCCTTACAGCGGAGCGGTAAACTCTCTATAGTTGCGAAGGAAGAAGAATGTGCCGGCTGTGGTAAAACTAGGGAAACGATGGAACATGGTTTATTAGAATGTGAAGATACCTACCCGGCTGTCGGTTTAAGCTCCGCAGATCTCATTGAAACAGTTGCGTTCAGGGAGAAAGTAAACATGTGGCCGCAATAGAGGTTAGCAAAAGGCGGTTGGAGGTTTGGCGCAGAAAATTAGGGAGACCACAAACAACGGAGGCGTACAAAAACAAATTTCCCAGTGGTGGTTCAGAAAGTTTGATGGTGGGAATTTGTTATTTGTAGAAAGATAACTTAGGTAAGACGTTCGGAAAAATAAGAAAGGAGAGCTTGATGGCGCAAGCCACCACCCCGTTTCAAAGGGGACGCTAATAGCACATACGTATCCATCCATCCAGTTCACTTCTTAAACTTTTAATCAGACTAGAATTGTGCTCTTCTGCAGGTAATTTATTGACGCGTTAAATAGCGCCAAAAGTGGCTAATCTGCAGCTGCCAAGGTTAACTAACGCGGCACAGAAAGCCACTCGCGCGTAGCTTGCCGATTCGAGGGAGAAGATAGCTTCAGCAGTGTCGAGGTAAGCTGCGCGGACGTGAGTGTCTGTCCCTTCCGGCATTCGGGATACCGGTGCACATTCGCGTCGTCGCCGCCGCCTTCGTCGCTGGCTTTCGGGGGTGCGTCATCCGAGACCCGGCCGGGTAGCACCAGTGCATTGACACCGGGACACTCGAGCACTGTGGCAGCGAGGGCACCGTAGTCCCGGTCGATCCAACCATGGCCGCTAGACGGCGACGACACGCTGGACATAGACGAGCGTTGTTGCAGCCATCGCTTAAACACGCTGCGCGTCCATCGCTGAATGAGTGTGGCCGCGGCCACTTCCCTCCACCGGTGGTTGGCTTCTTTCTCTGCGGTCGGCATACGAAAATTGAGATCCCCTCTGTACCTCGATATTGATTCACGTATCGTGATAAGAATCATTAAGTGCCCATCAGTCAAGAAGAGAAACCACATCTCCTACGCCATAGACGTGAACGTTATTGCGATACTAAAGCGGCAGTGAGTAGAGAAAATTACGATAGAAATCGTTGCAGATGATTACCAAAGTCAGAGGCGGCTTTCTGGAATTCTACTACCTAACCATGGCGTTATACGGTTGAAAAAAAAAAAGAAGCTGTCATTGTAAGGCAGCGGAATCGCAGGAAGTTATCGGTGACATTGATAATCAAAGGCGTTCATATCTTCAAGATTTAGTTTATTTATCCCTAACCTGTTGCCTTTGCAACTATTGTTCCAGCGGGCGTGCCGCTTCACGAGCACTGAGACAGGCGCGTTTGTAGCGCTCTGTTCCAATAACCGATTGTTTATTGTCCAATGGGCAGAGTACCATGCGCACTTTCACATAAGTTACCCTTTTATCCGTTTTCGCTGCGCAGCCTGTAGAGGTTTGATGGGAGAAAATGAAGCTTATCACATCGTGTTTTCGCGGAAATGACAAACGCATGTATGTAATGCAAGGTGTGCCATCGGTACACCGTAAAATAACGTTATGAAAAATTGTCGCTGCTTCACCCGAAAGGCGAAGCATCAATTGCGATAGAAAATTAGTAGTGCGCTATACGGAGTAAGGATAGTAGTTTTATCAGCTGTACAAACTTGGACATGCAGCAGCACCAGCAACGCGCAGAACTGTTGTCGACGCCGTCGGCGTTTTGCCCGCGTTCGCACCGAACGCGCGCGGAGTTGTGACTGTTGCCGGTGCCTCTGGGCGCGGCTCGGAGGTTTTCGACGAGATCAGAACGGGACACTCGTCGAGCAGCGTCAAGTCTTTACCACCTTATGGCCTCGCAACGTTTTATTGCGATAGCAATTATATGGACACTCCAAAGCAGATTTCTGCCGTCGGCGTCGCCGTCGCCGTCGCCGTGAGGTTCCGTATGACGTCAATGGAGATGAAATCGTCGCCGCGCGCCGAACGCTGTATGTGCGAGTGAAAGGGCGCGAGGGACGCGCGCTTTCACGGGGAGTGAACGCACGGCGGTGAACAAACGCGCGTTCTGCGCAGTGCTCCCTTAAGGGCTGCAGAAGTAGGCGTCTCTTTCCTCCTTTACAATCACCATATATGTAGAGCAAACGCGCCTTCTTCCGACGAGCGAAAGGCCTTGGGGGAGAGGGGGAGGGAAGGGAGGCGACGTTTAGCTGTGGCACCAAGTGCCTATTTATATCAGAGGCTCCGGCAACAGTCACCAACGCCGCACGCATCTTGTGCGAACGCGGGCAAAACGCCCACGGCGTCGACAGCAGTTCGGCGTGTTGCCGGTACTGCTGCATGTCCAAGTTTATACAGCTGATAAAGCTACTATCATTACTCCGTATAGCTCTCTACAAATTTGCTATCGCAATTGATGCTTCGCCTTTCAGGTGAAACTGCAACAACTTTTTATATAAAATGTACAACGCCGTGTACAACCAGTCTCAAGAGGAGATATTCGAAGACCTAGTGACTCTTAACCCAAGCCGCACCTTCACCATCGCCGACGCACGCCAGCTCAGTCGCACCAAGTCCATCTTGGTGAATTTCATCAACACCACTGAAGTCCCACGGCAGCTGAACTTCTACGGCGCCGTCTACTCCTGCCACCCATTCAAGGCTAAAGTTGAGGCCTGCTTCAACTGTCGCAAGCCAGGACATCGTGCCGACGTCTGCCCAAAAGAGCGCACCGGTCTTTGTCCATGCTGCGGCATAGCCCATCCAGTAAAGCCAACACCGGACTGAACACGCAAGTGCACACTTTGCGGTGGAGCGCACTTCACGGGGACCAGGCGCTGCAAGGTCCGCTTCCACCGCTCCGGCAACTCAAGCAACAACACTGCCAAATCCACCACCCAGACAACACCACCAGCGAGTCCACCCCCTGTGTCTCCACCCGAGAGTTCCAGAAGCTCAAGAAGTCACCACCGATCCCCTTCAAGGTCCAGAAGCCGTTCGAGAACAAGCTCCCGACAAGGCCGCCATCGAAGCCGTTCGGTGTCGTTCCCGCCACTCCCAGGGCAAAAAGACCAGAACATCGACAAACAGGTGAGCTGGCCTCCGCAACTTTCTTCGCTCGAGAAAGAAAACGCGGAGCTCAGAGCACAGTTAACTCACCGAAGCCGCGAAATTTCCGAACTAAAACAGAAATTACAGGCCCTTTTAAGGCGAGATCACTCCCCGGTAATGTTGCCGCCAGTGGTGCAGCCCCGGACACGTCCCGACGTTCCTGGATCCTCATCCGCCTCAGCCTCGCGCGCCACGTCACCCACACGCAGTCCTCCTGCCAAAAGGAAATCCAACACTGAGAATGAACTGGCGCCTCAGTCGGTTGCCGAGCAGCTCGCACTCGTAACGACGTCACTACAGACGCTCGAACGTGCTCTGCACTCTCTCCGCTCAGACACAGCTAGCTGGATGACTAATATATCCACCCGCTTCGAAGCCATTGAAAAGCGCCAATGCGCACAAGAAGCTTCATACTCTCAATTACAAACCCAGGTAAACGAGCTTTTCTTCAGAGGTCGCATTCAGCGCCCCAGCCCTCCGATCCCTCCGTAATCGCTCAACATGGCTGTGAAACATCACAGCATTAGAGTATGGCAGTGCAATTGCAGGGGTATCCGTGCTAAACGGGACAACCTGCAACTCGACCTTCAAAACCTTCCCCCCGGAGAAATCCCAACGATCATTTCCTTACAGGAAACTCTGGTCTCTGTAAAACTCAGGAATTACACCGTATACGAACCCACCAACCAATCCCAAACTAGAATAGCAACCCGAATGCGCCGTAATTTTACCGTCGTTGAGCACCCCCTAGAGGTAGCCGACATTGACGGTATCCTACTCGAACTACCCGCCGCGGTTGCTCAGTGGCTATGGTGTTGGGCTGCTGAGCACGAGGTCGCGGGATCGAATCCCGGCCACGGCGGCCGCATTTCGATGGGGGCGAAATGCGAAAACACCCGTGTACTTAGATTTAGGTGCACGTTAAAGAACCCCAGGTGGTCCAAATTTCCGGAGTCCCCCACTACGGCGTGCCTCATAATCAGAACTGGTTTTGGCACGTAAAACCCTATAATTTAATTTTTTTATCCTACTCGAACTCCTCCCCCGCACACGCAAGACCACCAGCCTCTACATTCTCAACCTCTACAGCCCACCTAAAAGCCATCCAGCCCCACTCATTGAGGCTATGCGCAAAGCCCTTGTCCTCAGTTCAGGCAGTCCCCTTCTGGTTGTGGGTGACTTCAACGCAAACCACATCAGTTGGGGCTACCGCAAAAACTGTCGTAAAGGCACAGCATTTTGCTCCAAAATGAAGGCTTCTCACTCCTCAATGACATTTCCTTCCCCACCCGCATTGGATCTAGCGTCCAACACAACACCAGCCCCGACCTCAGACTCTCGAAACACATCAGAGATGGTCGCTGGACCAACACCATGCATTCCCTCGGTAGCGATCACTACATCCTCTGCACCGAGTTCAGTATCTCCTCTCTCGCACCGCCCATGGGACGTGCAGTCCGCGTGGTCGACTGGGATAAGTTTCGCCGACTCCAGCAGACGGCCCCGGACACAATCGCGGATCTCGACACTTGGGCAACCTCGCTAACGCAACATGTAGAACAAGCAACATCCACCATTCCCGAGCCGGAAGAAGTAGCGGCAGCGGATAGCCGACTCCTTCACATGTGGGAAGCCCATGCCAGCCTTCAAAAGCGCTGGCTAGCTCAAAAACACAACCGATCCCTGAAACGGTGCATAGCCCGCCTCGTTGCTGAGATTGAGGCCCATGCCAGCAACCTTGTTCACCAGCAATGGGGGCAGGTGTGTGACCGCATGAGCGCCAATCTTGGTCTCAAAGACACCTGGTCCTTCCTGCGTTTTCTCTTAGATCCAGGTCACACAAAGGCCACTCAACGCAAGAACGTTACCCGCATACTACACCAGCTACCTTTGGAGGACGACGCCCTCCTTCAGGCTCTCAAAGACCAATACCTTACCACCAGCACGCCCATCCCCCTACCCTCCTACACCCTAACCCGGCCTTGGATGAGGAAATCTCCACATCCGAGGTCCGAGCGGCAATGCACCGTCTTCGAACAACATCGGCTCCGCGAGCTGACCGAATTACAAACAAAATGCTCCGCGACCTAGATGACCTATCAATGAAAGCAGTTAAGGACCTTTTCAACCAATTCTGGCGTAATGGCACACTCCCAGCGCAGTGGACACAAGCCCGCATCACTTTTATTCCCAAACTAGGCAAACTTCTCGAAATCAAGAACCTCAGACTTACCTCCCTCACCTCATGCTTAGGCAAACTCTTCGAACACGTCGTCCTTGGCAGACTCCAGAACCATATGGACGACAACAGCGTTTTCCCCGACACCATGATTGGCTTTCGCCCGCACCTCTCCACCCAAGACGTAATGCTACAACTTTCAGAAGATGTCCTACGCCCCTGACATGCTAAACGCACTTGTGCCATCCTAGCTCTTGACTTAACCAAAGCATTTGAGAATGTACACCATGCGGCCATCCTGGAAGCGCTCTCCTCACTCCAGGTCGGCAAACGCACACATCAGTACATTGCAGCCTTTCTTCGCCACCGTACAGCTGAGATAACCTTCGGATCTCTTTCCTCACCTACATTCCCCCTAGGCAGCCGAGGCACCTCCCAAGGATCAGTCCTTTATCCTCTCCTTTTCAACACCACCCTAATCCCTATGGCTCGCGCCCTGGCCTCCATTCCCAATCTCTCGCACTCTTTCTACGCGGACGACATCACACTGTGGACCACCACAGGCAGTGTTGGCGCTATGGAAGAGACATTGCAGGCAGGAGCTGACATAGTGGCAGCCTGTGCAGCCCAAGTCGGTTTAGCCTGTTCCCCCACCAAATCTGAACTCCTCGTCCTCTGCCCCCCCCCCCCCCCCCAAGGGATGACTGGATATCGGACCTCCACCCACATTGACAGTGACCATTGACGGCACTCCCATTCCCGAGGTTGAGAAGGTTCGCATCCTTGTTATCCTCCTTCAAAACAATGGCAAGAACACTGCCACTATTTCCAAACTCACGGCCACCGTTCACCAGACGGTACGGCTCATCCGACGCATAGCTAACCGACACCGAGGCATGCGCGGACATGATCTCAGACGGCTAATACAAGCCTTCGTTCTCAGTAGGCTAGTGTACTCATTGCCCTACCTTTTCCTCTCCCGGGTAGAAGAAGATAAAGTCAACGTCCTTATTCGACAGGCTTACAAAGCGGCCCTCAACCTACCCCGATACACATCAAACGAAAGGCTCCTCCACATGGGGGTCACAACACTCTCGCAGAACTTAATGAAGCTCACCGCTCGGCCCAACTCGAGCGGCTTTCTTCCACCGCTGCTGGCCGACGCATTTTGACCCGCATTGGCCTCAACGCCCCTGGATACTGCCTCTCGCAGAACACTCTTCCACCCCACATCCACCGTCTGTCTACTCACAGTACATCCCCTAAAGTGGTGCGCCTAAAGCGGATTTCCACCACATTCTATATTTATGCTCTGAGCTTCGACCACCTGCAACTCACTGACCTCGAGCGATGGGAGGCTGCGGTGTCCAGCTCTGATCCGGCTGTGCAAAAACAGCTAACGGACTGGGCTTTAGTCGTCGCTGAGAAGCACCAGCTCCCAGCCACTGCACGCAGCCAAGAGCCAACCCATTCCTAAGGTGTAACCGCATAAGGCTCAAACGACTCAATAAAGTTTTCACCACCACCACCACATACAGCGTTCGGCGGCGCGCGGCGACGATTTCATCTCCATTAACGTCATACGGAACCTCACGGCGACGGCGACGGCAACGGTGACGACGACGGCGACGCCGACGGCAGGAATCTGCTTTGGAGTGTCCATATAATTGCTATCGCAATAATAGTCATTTGGTGCTGCAGATAAACGTCGCCTCCCCTCCTTCCCTTCCATCCCCCCGCGGCCTTTCGCGTGATGGAAGAAGTCGCGTTCGCTCTATATATATGGTGATTGTAAAGGAGGAAAGACACCCTTAATTCTGCAGCCCTTCAGGGAGCACGGCGCAGAACGCGCGTTTGCTCTCCGCCGTGAGTTCGCTCCCCATGAAAGCATGCGTCCCTCGCGCCTTTTCACTTGCACATACGGCATACGGCGCGCGGCGCTGATTTCATCGCTGTTGACGTCATATGGAACCTCACGGCGACGATGACGCCGACGGCAGAAATCAGCTTTGGAGTGTCCATATAATTGCTATCGCAATAAAATTCATAAGTTTGCCGTTGTTACTTTTTGTCTTGTTTATTTTTTTTTCAATTTATGGTGGAATTAAATGCTGTCTGAAATACCCCCCCTGCTAAGGGGACGTTCATGCTGCTTCTTCCTTTGAGTGCATTACGTGCGATGCAGTGAAGCCATCACCCGAAACGCGGGGAGAAGAGGTAAAGACAGCTTCTCTTTAAAAAATCACCGCATATCCACGAAGTGAATGACGAGGAGTGGGCGAAGCACCGGGGGATCATTCGGGTAAACCACAGCTACGGACAAGAAAGAAAGAGCGCGCGTCGGGAACGAACGCCCTTGTGCAATGCAGCGCCCCTAGCTACGGACGAGAAAGAGAGCGCGCGTCGGGAACGAACGGCCTTGTGCACCGCAGCGCCCCTAGCTACGGACGCATAGAGTTTCTCACTATAACACCTAGAGGGTAAACTGGCACCACCGTCTATGCGAGTTTCTTAAAGGGCTGCCGTGCCCTCATGGGAATGACGGGATATGTGTCTGCGAAGCTTGTGTTGGCTGGTGTTGTACGAGGCTTCGTCTAAAACTTGGATATGGCTACACAAATAACGCGTTATTAAAATAAAATCTACATAAAAGGCTTTCATTCACCCATATTACATCTCTCAATAAAGTTTACTCACCTACAACGCAGCATCAAGCGAAGAAAAGCAAGAACAGACGACAAGTTGTTCCAAAGCGAGCGAGAATCTTGTCGTCTGCCCTCCAACTTTAGCGGCCAGCTGATACTGTTTACGTTTCATATAATTGTGCATCCAATAGCATGTCCTCAAAATTGAACAAAGCATGTTTTTTTGTGTAATAATAAAGCTAAAGTAGTGTTTTACGTCCTGTTTTATCAGGAAAATAATCATTGTGACAGACGGAACGGTGCTAGCCAGGCGCGTCTTCCAGGCGTTCTGACTCTCCAAGAACGATTCCAATCCGAATCCACAATATACCGGCATCCCCTTGCATACCACGGCGCAGCAGCGCCACATTTCCCTCTAGGTTTTATAGTGTGAAACTCTATGTACGGACGAGAGAGAAAAACGCCGGAAGCGTTCTCCGGAACCTGGCTTCCGGAGCCGGAAGCGGAAGTGGTTTCGGAAGCGCAACCGGAAGCGGAACCGGAAGTGGAAACGGAAGCGGAAGTTGGCTTCCGGTTCCGGCTTCCGGATGCCGGAGCTTTGCGTACATATACACATATTGTAAAGGGTTTATTAGAGATCGGAGCAGCGCAGCGTCGACAGTCAAACGAGCCACAGCTTTCAAGCACGAGCGCCGTTGCGAGCCAAAGCGCTGGACCCACTAGCGTCTCTCTTCGCTACAATATACGTAATATATATACATACATACATACATACATACATACATACATACATACATACATACATACATACTACATACATACATACATACATACATACATACAATACATACATACATACATACATACATACATACATACATACATACATACATACATACATACATACATACATACATACATACATACATACATACATACATACATACATACATACATACATACATACATACATACATACATACATACATACATACATACATACATACATACATACATACATACATACATACATACATACATACATACATACATACATACATACATACATACATAGCGGTCTCCATGCTAACCAGAGCTGCGGACTACGAGGGACAAGGCATGAACAGGCTGGACAAGGCAAGAAAAGTAATGACTGCCTGTGAGTCAGGGCTGACGCATGACCTTGATCTCGCCATGCGATTTGCATCGGAGCGCACGTAAACACGCATTTGTGTGGCAATCGCCATCTTAGCTCTCTCGTTAATTTGCTTTCACTTATCATTTTGGGTTAAAACTGAACCCCGAAAATAAAATAGCCTACTTCTTTATCAGTTTACACCCAAAACGCTGAACTCCATAGCTTTATCGTTCTAATGCTGTGCAAGGACTTCCGACTTCCGGCCCCGGCGGAGGCATTCCACTGAAGGCGGAATGAAAAAAAAACGTTTTTGTAGTTCGAATGACACGCGGTAATAAACACAGATTGCCAAAGTTAATGCGGTTTTCAAGTTAATCTACTACGGCGCCATCACAGTTCGGGCGTGACTTCCTAGCGTAAACCTCGCAGCTTGTCACACGCACACCAGGATGACTATCCTATGTGCGTAATGGCGTTGTTTTAATTTTTTAAATCTTGTTTCCTGTTACAATAACGCAACGCAGCCTCAGCCCCTTCATCGAGAACCAACTAGACTACAGGCAACATTTCTTTGTGCAACAGTATCAACGCCTTCTGTGTTCAACTGCTGCTTTGAAAAAGCCAATAATAGTCGCCGATAAAGGGTAAAACCGACAAGCCTGGTGTCATCCAGCCCTATCCTGTTTAAATGTGGTTGCTCCTTGTATCAATGCAATTAATATCCAATATTCCCCCTACGTTTTTACGTCTCTTGGGGCCATAGTCGTCGTTCTGCAACGAACCTTGATCACTTGCGCGTGCCATCTTGGAGACACCGTAGTTTGATTTTCCGTCGACAGTAATTAGCTGGCCGAGCACGTTTCCTGGCGATGTATCGTCCTCGCTCGCGTCCTTGTAACGTCCACCACCTCCGCAGCAACGCCTAGAAGAGTAGATGCATTACTGCCACGTCGGCATGTTCTCCGTGCTTGGATTCAAATAACTGAACAAGTAACTCAGCGCAATATAAAAGACAGAAACAAGAAAGGGACAAACAAGGACAAGCGCTACTCACAACTCCTTCAGTCAAATGACTGAATACAAAATGCAAGAACGACATTAAACGAACGATCCAATAACTTTATTGACACGCTAACCTACGAACGTGCCATGACTTGCGCATGACGAGTCAGCAAAAAAGAAAGAAAATATGTTTAGGTTGTTCAGAGAAACCGCACTTCCTTATGACAGCGAGTTCATGTTTGGCTAATATAGATTTCATTGTCCTTACAGTAGACAGGAGTCTTGATTGAGACATTATTGAGATACCGGCATTATGCATTCCGAGTAGTCGACGAAATTTTTATAGTTCGAAAAGAAGGAAAATATTGATAGGTAAATAACAGTTGCAGTACTTGCATTAAAGATCAGCTCTGTTTCTAATGATGACGTTTTGTAAGCTTTGTTTGCACTTATTGGTCACACGGGCATCGCGGTATACGTATTATATACATGCCAAGACACGTGACACCGTCAATACGCCCTCTCACGAGAGCTCAACACTCATTTTGTGCTGTCCTTCTTTCTTTTTTCGAGCGCGTGCTCTTGTTTCTGTATGAAATTTAAAAGCAGTAGAATTATAATTGCACTCTTGTGACTGTAATTTGTAAAAGCGGTTAAATATGCGATACGATTTGTGATTAAAGAAAATAGAGATAAAGGTACAAAAAAATGTCGCAGTTTCGCCCGAAAGGCGAAGCATCGATTGCGAGAGCAAATCAGTAGAGAGCTATTCGGAGTAGGGATAGTAGTTTTATCGGCTGCATAAACTTGGACACATTGGCTTACTAACTGAATTAACAATCGTGGTGTCAGCGCGCACAAGCAAACATGAAAAGATCACACTGAATGACCGCAGCCAACGACTGTCAAAACGCTGGCAGCAAGCGCAGGTTCGCGCGGTCTATCGCTTCAACGGAAACTGAGCGGCGAATGCACAGCGCATACAAAGGTCAGAGCCGTGTGGAGATAAGAGACGGTGCGGGCGACCGGCACCGTCGGGCAAAGGAGAAGTTGTTGGCAGAGGAGAAGCTGCCCCCCTCCTCCCCCCCTCTTCCCGTTTCTTGCTTTCGCGTGGGAGATTCAGTGGCAAGATACGCCTTTGATGCCGGAGCACAGCGCCGCCCCGCCTCCCATACCCCCATGGCCTTTCGGGCGACGGTCGCGTTTGCTTTCCACCGTGCGTTCGCTCTCCGTTATAGCGCGCGGAGGAGTTCGCCCTCCGTGATAGCGCGCGTCCCCCGCGCTCTTTCGCTCGCACATACGGCGCGCGGCGACGATTTTATCGCCCTTGGAATCTATACGGAACCCCACGGCGACGGCGACGACGACAGCGACGGTGACGCCGACGGCAGAAATCCGGCTGAAGTGTCCATATAATTGCTATCGCAATAAAAAAACACACCTTTCCGCTAGCGGGAGCCCAACCTACGACCTCCGCGTGACTCGTGTAAACGCTAGCATTGCAATTTCTTGGGAATCTGTGCATGTGTCTGTCTTTAAACCTAGCTCCCTGTATGTTGGCGCCACACACGGCCAAGACAGCTGGCCAAGCTTGTCTTTGACGCTAGGGCATGATCTCCGAGATCTAACAGCGGTCACGCAATTTCAGAGGCCCTTGACACGACAAGTATTTTGCCCGTAAGTGAATTTCGGTACTCTTAAAAAGTCTCTAAATTTGTACTAATGTCACATTCAAAGGTTTCTAACAACCGGGCTCGACAGAACCAATTGCAACATGTCCTTAACCGCACCTCTGATATTCATAGTGCAGGTTAGTCAACATATCAATTCATGCCGTTGTAGCGATTACCGATTTCTTGTGGTTCGGCATGCCCTATAAACTGTCTTGATCTTGGATATTATTGTTTTGGCATGTGTGGAAACTGTTTCTATGCAGAGATACAGAGTAATGCTCCTGTCTGACAGAAAATAAAATATTGTTACGCGCGAAGGAGACCGTTTATCACCCTTACGGATGAACGGGGCCGTTTATTGTAGGTCGCGAAGGTGAGCGCAAGAGCGTTCAGCTGGTTGATCAACTCAACGTCGTCCTCTTCTCTTTCAACCCGGGACCGCAAGCACGTTCACCGGTCATCGTTCTTCTCACTCACGCGTGCGTGCAACATTCCTCTCGTCGCAGACGAAGCCCGCCGGGCGAGTCAATCCAGTTGCCTTGACGTGAACAATTTCAAGCGGGCGACATGGACCACTTGGGTCTTGGCAGCTCTTCTACCACTCGCTGTTAGGCGAGCTATGGTATAAGTGACTTCTGTGAGTCTGTTAAGAATAACAAACGGTCCATCGTAGGTGGCCAATAGCTTTTGGCATAACCCGCGTTTCCGTACAGGAGTCCACAGCCACACTAAATCACCAGGGCGATAGGTCACTGGACGGTGGCGAATGTCGTAGCGTGCTTTTGATCTGTCCTGCGATGCCAAAGTGCGTAAACGAGCAATACGGCGGGCCTCTTCGGCAAGGCAGAGGGTCTCGGCGACAGTGGGATTTTCGTGAGTACAGAAAGGGAAAATAGTGTCGATCGTGTACCGGGATGGCCGTGCGTACAGCAGGAAGAAAGGGCTATAGCCGGTAGTCTCGTGCTTGGCGGTGTTGAACGCGTACGTGATAAAAGGCAGTACGTCATCCCAGTTCTTGTGGTCGGATGAAATATACATAGAGAGCATGTTTATAACTGTTCGGTTGGTGCGCTCCATAAGGCGATTCGTTTGTGGATGGTATGGTGTCGAGTGACGCAAGTGGCATTCACACAAACGAAGCAGCTCCTCCACGACACCTGCTGTGAATTGTCGTCCACAGTCGCTGATGATTACGCGAGGCGGACCATGTCGCAGGATGACATACTGCAGCAGGAACGTTGCAACGTCAGTGGCAGTTGCTGAGGGCACGGCCGCCGTCTCGCATAGCGTGTGAGGTAGTCGACGCAAACAATTATCCACCGATTTCCCTTGGCTGATTTCGGAAAAGGTCCCACGAAGTCAATGCCCACTTGTTGGAAAGGCGTGCTTGGAGGTGGGATCGGCTGCAGGAGACCAGCTGGAGCATTAGATGAACGTTTGTGGCGCTGACACTGCATGCAGCTGGCCACATACGTCTCAACAGACTGTCGCATCCCAGGCCAATAAAAACGTTCCTGAATCCGGTAGAGCGTCCTCGCCGAGCCTAAATGGCCAGACGTAGGGTCATCGTGCATAGCACTCAGAATCGCCATGCGAAGACTCTCCGGCACCACTAGAAGAAAACGTGCGCCAGTGCTGGAAAAGTTCTTCTTATATAGGAGTCCATCACGTACACAGAAATTTTTTGCTGTAGTAGAGGCGGTCGCAGCGGTGAGGAGAGGTGTTACTTTAGCGTCTTTTCGTTGTTCGGCTTTGAAACCGTCGAGGTCTGGAAAACTCGGCGATACAGAAGCCACAAGGTGATCGAAGTCGTCGGCGTCACAGTCCGTAGTGCTAAGTGGCATACGCGAGAGGCAGTCCGCGTCAGCGTGTCGTCTACCACTCTTATAAGAGACGCTGAAGCTATATTCTTGTAGTCGGAGCGCCCAGCGTGCAAGGCGGCCGCAAGGGTCACGAAGATTTACAAGCCAACACAATGAGTGGTGGTCGGTGACAACTGTGAAGGGGCGTCCGTACAGGTAAGAACGAAACCGTTGAACCGCAAATATCACCGCGAGGCATTCTTGTTCTGTAACAGTGTAATTCTGCTCGGGTCTACTTAATGAGCGACTTGCATATGCGATCACGTTTTCGCGGTCACCGTGGCGTTGAACTAGGACGGCGCCAATACCTATGCCACTGGCATCCGTATGGAGTTCCGTCGGAGCTGAAGGACTGAAGTGTTGAAGAACAGGTCGTGACGTCAGCAGAAACTTCAACTGACGAAAACAAGAATCGCACTCCGGAGTCCACTCAAAGGGGATGTCCTTTCGTAGTAGACATGTCAGCGGATACGCGACGTCGACAAACTTAGGGATAAAGCGGCGGAAGTAGGAACAAAGCCCCAGAAAACTGCGGAGCTCCTTGACAGAGCGTGGTGCACTAAACGCTTCAACGGCGGCTGTCTTCTGGGGATCAGGGCGGATGCCATCCTTATCGACGAGGTGCCCAAGCACAAGGGTTTGGTGGTCTCCAAAGTGGCATTTCTTTGAGTTTAAAACTAGGCCAGCGTTTCTGATGCAGTTCAGGACGATATCCAGACGCGAGTTGTGTTCGCTGAAGGTGCGGCCAAAGATGACGACGTCGTCGAGGTAGCACATGCAGATGTTCCACTTCAACCCGTCCATAAATCTCTCGAAAGTTGCCGGAGCGTTGCACAGTGCCAAATGGCATCACATTAAATTCAAAGAGCCCGTCAGAGGTTACAAGGGCAGTCTTTTCCTTGTCTTCAGGGTGCATCGGAATTTGCCAATAGCCGGATCGTAAGTCTACTGAGGAAAAGTAAGAGGCAGAATGAAGGCAGTCGATTGCGTCATCAATACGTGGGAGTGGGTACACGTCCTTTTTTGTTACAGCATTCAATCGGTGATAGTCGACGCAAAATCTCCAAGATCCATCTTTCTTTTTAACAAGAATCACTGGAGCTGCCCACGGACTCGCTGACTCTTGTATGACTCCTTTTTTCATCATTTCATGCACTTGGTCGTTGATAATCTGGCGCTCTGATGGTGAAATGCGATATGGCTTTTGTCTAATCGGATTTGCTGAACCCGTGTTGATGGTATGGCGGGTTCGTGACGCGGGGATTACGGGTATTTTGTCCTTCTGCGCAAAGTCGAATACCGAGACGTGCTTCGAAAGCACACCCACTAACGTTCGGCGTTTACTCGTGCTGAGAGATTTATTTATCATGGACAAAAGGGCCGTTTCCGAACTGTAGCCATCAGGATTTTGCGGTACTTCTGTATGTTCAGCCACAGATAAATACGCGTGTTCCCGGACGAAGGCTAATTTCAAGCCATCTGGTAGTATCACGGGCTCCGCAGAACAGTTTACGATCCACAAGCCAGCGCGTCCGCCTTCGATCGACACCACACAATGTGGAACCAACACATTCTTCTTCAGACAGTTCATGTGCATCGGTTCTACGGTAGCATCGAAGCTGTCAGAATCGGCGCCGCAACAGACAACGGGAACACAAACGGTAGATGATGCAGGTACGACCGTATCGCCACAAACACACAGTGTTGTTTCGTGATCTACAGGGTTTTCCAGGAGGGCTGACGTCATCCTACCACTTATGAATACCTTCCCTGTGCGGCAGTCAACAGTGGCACCACACTCCCGCAAGAAGTCCATGCCAAGAATATCATCATGGGTCGACCGAGGAATAATCACAAACTCTGTCGTAATAACATGGCCTCCCAAAAACACGTCAGCACTACACACACCAATAGGTCGCAACGGCTCGCCACTCACTCCACAGAACCTTGAAGATTCGTCCCATCTGAACATGACTTTTCGTCCTAACACGTCTTTAAAAGAGACACTCATAACAGAAATTGTTGCGCCTGTGTCCACCAGAGCCATCACAGGCACATTATCCACAAAAACGCGCACTTTGTTTTTCAGCATCAACACAGCAGGTATTTCTGTCAGTAGCACATCTCCAGCGACCTCACCTCCATCGGCCGCGCTAGCTAGTTTTCCGGTGACGAAGGGGACGTGGTGCGACGCAGTGCTGAGGGAGAACGGGAAGCACGAGGACGCGGTGGGGGCGTCAAACTCCTGTCAGATGCCGGGGAGCGATTCCGGGAGCTGCACGGCCAATACTCGTCGCCAGACGATGTGTGTGCTGGCCACGGGACACCATGGGGCCGTTCGGAGGGCCGTGAAAACTCTGAGGGCTGGCCATACCACGTGGTCATACGCTTGTTGCAAAACCGAGAGATATGACCCGGGACACCGCAAGAGTAACATACCGGGGGAGGTCCAAACCTTGGTTGTTCGTCGATGAACCGAACATTGTCATTTTCCCTTGTGTAGTGGGCTGGTTCATGGCGTGTGTCATGACGATACATCGGGCGTCGAGAAGGCGTGTGCTGAGCGCGTCGGTCATAGCGCGGAGAGCGTGTTGTCATCCGAGACTGTGGAGCCGCGCTGTACTCTACGGCCGCTGCGCTAACCATTGGTTGCCAAGGGGCCGAATGTGGCGCAGTCATAGCCTCACGCGACGTGTACATGTCATGGTGGTTAGCTGTTGGACGCGACATCTCTTCGCGGCGGGAAAGTTCCTCGCGGACAATCTGTCGGATGGTCGAAGGAAGGTCGAGGCAAGGGCTCGTGTCCACACTGGCAACCGTCGTAACGTTTGCCAACCGACCAAACTTTGGCGTAATCCGACGCATCTTCAGCGTTTCAAAGGTTCTGCAATGCCGAATGACGTCGGACACGGAACTTAGGCTTTCTTTACCGATGAGAAAATTGTACACGTCCTCAGCCACTCCCTTCAGCAAATGTCCTACTTTATCTTCTTCGGACATGCGAGCACTGACCACCTTGCACAGCTTTAAAACTTCTTCAATGTACGTGGTGCATGTCTCACCTGGTAGTTGTGCCCGTTGCGACAGTGTCTGCTCAGCACGCTTCTTTTTGGCGACTGAGTCCCCAAAACACGCCTTGAGCTCTTCAACAAAAAGTTCCCACGTCGTAAGCGTGTCCTCGTGGTTCTCGTACCACACGAGTGCGGTGTCGGTCAGGGAGAACACCACATTGGTGAGCTGAGCGGTTGAATCCCACCCGTTGGACTTGCTCACCCGTTTGTAATGGACGAGCCAGTCGTCGGCATCTTCTCCCGCTTTTCCTCCGAATGTGGGTGGAACTCGGTAGTATTGCAGTGGACTGCTAGGCGCTGCCCTCGGAGCGGCTCCTACTTCAGGCATGTCGAAGACGGTCACGGCAGACGCCGGGAGGCCGGCAAGTCGACGGCTTCGACGAAGCTGCAGCAGTGACGGTTCCGTTGTTGTGAGCGCGTACCCAGCACTTCCACCACTCTGTTACGCGCGAAGGAGACCGTTTATCACCCTTACGGATGAAGGGGGCCGTTTATTGTAGGTCGCGAAGGTGAGCGCAAGAGCGGTCAGCTGGTTGATCAACTCAACGTCGTCCTCTTCTCTTTCAACCCGGGACCGCAAGCACGTTCACCGGTCATCGTTCTTCTCACTCACGCGTGCGTGCAACAATATTATAGCAACATCTCGATGATGAGTATGCCACTCAGAAACATATTGCGGAAATAAGAATAAATAATTGGGAATAATGAGAATACGCGACCTTCAGGTTACAATTCTATAAAAGTTGCCAATCCGCCCATAACACACAAATTTGGCGCATTAATCCATTAGATCTATCGAATAATCTACGCACTTTCAATAGATAAATTTGACAGACCATGAAGATAGAAACACGCGATCGAACTTAATCAGTGACGGTTTCCTAAAAATTTCAAAATAAAATCGAGTCAGTCGTAAAGGAAAATCAATTATCACCGACCTTTTCAAAGATCAATTAAAAATGAAAATAATATGAGTTGCAATTCTATAGGGCGGATTCACGAACTTCAAGAAACCAGGCAAAAAGTGAACAGTAATAGTCTGTCTACAAGGCAACAACAAAAAGTTAGCCATTAACAATGTTCAGCATTTAAAAGGACCATTTGCACATATTCAGAACGGCTACTC
Organism: Dermacentor silvarum; assembly: GCF_013339745.2. Lineage (NCBI taxonomy): Eukaryota > Metazoa > Arthropoda > Arachnida > Ixodida > Ixodidae > Dermacentor > Dermacentor silvarum. Next base: position 15,148,941 of record NC_051159.1, read on the forward strand.
CCAAGCCTAAGCTATAAATGCGAAAGGTGCTCTGGCAAAGCCGAAGGCGGAAGACCAACGAAAAAAAATATATTTTTGCTTCATGATAACCTTTGGGTAGGTAAGCACGTTTTTTATTGGGATGAGACCAGGGTAAAACAGTTTGATTGTCATGCAAGGTTCTCATCAGCTGCAATCGTTACATGAGAAAACATCAGCTGGAAAGCGCCAGCGTATTTTTCACAATCACACTCGCAGTGTTCTTAATACGACATAACTTTTATTGCCATAGCAATTATATGAACCCTCCAGACGCATTTCTGCCGTCGGCGTCGCCGTCGCCGTGAGGCTCCGTATAAAGTCCAAAGGAGATAAAACCGTCGCCGCGAGCCGTATGCTGTATGCGCGAGTGAAAGCGTGCGAAGGTGAGCCGGCGATCGCGGCTAAATCTCGCGCACGCAAGGGAGGAAAGCAGGTACGAAGCGCGCCGTCTTCGTCGAGCACAACGCTCCAGGAGGAGAATAGGGAGGGGGGGGATGTTCTACTCCAGGCGGCCCGGGCGGCCGCGCGCGCCCACCCGGGCTGCTGTATATTGAAAGCCATCTGCGATGGGGCCACGGTGCGCCGTGCGCTGTGTTGTCGGGGCTTAATTGGCGTTGATGCCGCACGAAGGTCAATGCGCTCACTGCTGTCGCCGCGCTTAGTCACTCCAGCGTTTTGACAGCGAGTTTCCGCTGTCATCGAGTGAGATGTGTTCATGTTTGCTTGTGCGCGTGCCAACATGCTTATTAGTTTAGCTAGTATGCCTATATTTACAAGTTGGTACGCGCGTTACACCATGCTTAGTAATTTAGTTAGTATGACTATATTTGCAAGTCTACACGGCCGATAAAATTACTACCCTTACTTTGATAATTTGCTATCGTAGCGATTTTTTGCGACTTTTTTTAGGGCGCAACTGTTAAGCAGCCGTTCCTGCGGCGAGCGTCGGCGTAACCGAGCGAACGAGCGAAGCGAATGAAAGAGTGATCGCGGAGCGCAGCGGGGGATGAAAGAAGCGGCGAGAGAGATGAGAGCACGAGGAAGAAAACGGAGGAGGAAGGAGCAGTGGAAGCATGAGACGGAGAGCAGAGGAGTGTATGGTGAAAGCGTTAGAAGAAAAGCGTTGTGCCGCGCAAGATGCACACTGCGACAATGATATCTACGAGAAGGCGCCGTAGTAGCGCGCCTCGTCTGGGAGGTTTGTTTGCGGCGGCTGCTGTGAATCGCGCTCACGCTTCACCCACGCACTGCTTCTCACGATCTCGCAATTAGCGAGGCAGTCGCGCCACACTTCGCTCCGTTTGCAGCGTACCGCACGAGACAGATTGCCGGTGTCAGCCAATATATCGAGAAATGAAAACACGTATAGAGCTGCGCTCAAATTTCGCATTAGGGAGTATCATAATCGTCGGTGAATTATCTTTATTAGACATTTATTTGCTACTACATAGCCCCCACATCGCTGCTGTAACGAAGACCTGGCTAAGCAATGGACAAGTGATGACTGTATTTTCCCTCTCTCTTACAAAGTGTTCTAAAAGGACAGACCTATTAGGAGAGGCGGCAGAGCCATCCTCGTAAAAATATAATTCACGCTGGCTTGCTAAAAGGAATTACGGAGCGTGAATTCTTACGAATAAAACTGTTCTCATGCAGTCACACTTTTATTTTGTATACTGTGCACAGGGATCCCGACGTCCGACCTGATTTTCTGAACAGACTTGCCGTACACATGACTCACTATCAAAAACTGACTACTATTATTGCTAGTGATTTGAGCGTGCCAAATGTCCAGTCGGATCACCTTAAGGCTTGCCCGAACAACAGAAGTATTATTTTTCATATTCCTGCTTACACATAACTTAATCCAAGTTATACAACAACCCACGCATGAACAAGAAACTTGCTGCACTGTTCTTGATCTAATATGCGCTTCCAGGATATTTCCGTCATGTAGTGTCCATAAAGCAAGGGTTTTCCGACCACAATATTGTCACGTTTAATCAATAGGCGACTTCTAAAACAGGCCGTTTAGGTAAGTCCGAGACGCCAAAGGGGCAGCGCAGCACCGACAAGAGACCAAGGCGCTAGCTCGTGACCAAGACTGTCCTCGTCTTCTTCTGGGAGCAAGTGGCATAAGCGCATGACATTACCCCTCCTCCCAGAAGAGCATTGACTCGATGCTAAACAAAACATGGACGGGCAGAAAGACTTGTCCCGGGTGAAACGTAATGGTCCGGACACCACGACTATTATGGTGTGCGATATGGTTTTAACCGCACTACGTGCACAATCTCGGGCCGCGGTTGTCGGCGTCGTGCTGGCTGGGTGCCGTCCGGAAGAACTTCATAATTGAGGTCACTCACTCGCCGAAGCACTTTGTAAGGGCCGAAGTACCAAGCTGAGAAGTTTTTCCGAAAGGCCTTTACGGCGGACGGGGGTCCAAACTAGCACTTGGTCACCCGGTTGGTACTCAACTTGTCGGTGGCGAAGGTTCTAGTGTCGCGCGTCAATACGCTGTTGTTTCCTGATGTTCACGTGAGCCAGTTGGGGTGCTTCCTCGACACGTTGCACGAAACGCTCAGTGTCTTCATCAAGAGTGTCAGAATTGTCACATAGTAACATGGCTTCTAACATTATCTGAACTTCACGACCGTAAACAAGAGAAAACGGTGTGAAGCGTGTGGTCTCTTGCGTAGCGGTGTTACGCAAACGTGACGTACGGTAGTACCTCGTCCCACGTCTTATGCTGCACGTCTGTGTACATCGACAGCATGTCGGTCATTATTTTGTCAAGCCTTTCGGTCAAGCCATTTGCTTGAGGGTGATAGGCAGTCCTCTTTCGGTGCGTGGTGTAACTCAACTGAAAAACTTCTTCAAGCAGCCTTGCCGTAAACGCCACTCCTCGGTCTGTGATGACACAGGATGGGGCGCCATGAGGTAGTATGATGTTCTGTACAAAAAACTGTGCAACCTCAGAAGCTGTGCCTTTAGGAAGAGCCTTCGTTTCAGCATAGCGGGTTAAATAGTCTGTGGCGATGATTATCCACTTGTTTCCGGAAGTAGACAATGGAGACGGGTCCAGGAGGTCCATGCCGACTTGATCGAAGGGCCCTCGAGGCGGCTCGATAGGATTCAGCAATCCCCCAGGCTTCACATTCGGCGACTTTCGGCGTTGGAATTCACGGCAGGCTTGGACGTATCGTTTAACACAAGTGGCGAGTTTCGGCCAGTAGTACCATTTCCGTACCCTGGTAAGGGTTCGAGTGAAACCCAAGTGGCCAGACGCAGACTCGTCGTGGCATGCGAACAGGAGTTTGTCACGAAGCCCTGCTGGTACGACCAAAAATAGGTTTTGTTGCTGGCACCAGAATTCTTCTTCTATGGGACGCCCTGTCGTAAACAAAACGACGACAAACCGCGAGCAATTTGTGGGGGCAGAGAAACGTTGCTGCCTTCTAGATGTGCAATTATAGGTCGAAATTCACAGTCTGCTCGCTTCCGTGTCGATACGTCTGCCATGCTTATGGCGCCGAGAAAAGCGCTGTCGTCTTGAATGTGTTGATCGGCAGGTTCAACAGGTGCCCGCGACAATGTGTCGGCATCGTCGTGTCTGCGGCCTGACTTGTGCCCGATGGTCACGTCGTATTCCTGCAGGCGCAGGCTTCACCGTGCCAGTCGTCCAGAAGGGTCTCCAGAAGGTTTGCCAGCCAGCATAACGAGTGATGATCCGTCACGACCTTGAATGCGCGGATATAGAGGTACGGTAGAAAATTGGCAAGTGCCCATACGACGGCAAGACACTTTTTCTCCGTGGTAGTGTAATTGGACTCGGGTCGTGATCGGGTGCGACTGGCGTAAGCTATGACCCTTTCGTCGTTCTCCTGTCGCTGTACGAGCACCGCACCCAGACCGACGTTACTGGCGTCGGTATGAATTTCCGTTTCGGCGTCCTCGTCGAAATGTCCCAGAACTGGGGTCGATGCCAGGCGATGTCGAAGCTCGGCGAAAGCTGCTTCTTGTTCAGAGCTCCAAATGAACGGCGTGTCGTCTCTAGTGAGGCGAGTAAGTGGTGCAGCAATTTAAGAAAAATTGCGTATAAAGCGCCGGTAGTATGCGCACAATCCCAGGAAGCGTCGAACGCTTTTCTTGTCTGTAGGAGTCGGAAAAGCAGCTACAGCGGCAGTTTTCTCGGGATCGGGACGGATGCCTTCCACGCTCAGGACATGTCCAAGAAACTTCAATTCTTTGTAACCGAAGTGACATTTCTGAGGCTCTAACGTGAGGTTAGCCGATCGGATTGCCTCGAGCACTTGCCGCAGTCGCTTAAGATGTCCGGAGAACCTGCGTGAAAATACCACCACATCATCCAGGTAGACGAGACAGGTTCGCCATTTTAGGTCGGTGAGCACCATGTCCATCATCCGTTGGAAAGTTGCCGGAGCAGAGCACAGTCCGAACTGAAGTACTCAGAACTCGTAAAGTCCATCCGGAGTGACAAAGGCTGTTTTCTCCCGGTCACGCTCGTCTACCTCAATTTGCCAGTACCCACTTTTCAAGTCAAGGGAGGAAAAATACTTCGCTCGCCGTAGCCGGTCAAGAGAGTCATCTATGCGCGGCAACGGATAAGAGAGAGAGAGAGACAACTTTATTCGTCAGAGTGGGGACCTAGTTCATGGGCTTCTCAGGAAGGCCAGATGGCCGCCAGGCGATGCGTGACGGCAACCTCTTCGGCTCGCTCCACGGCTCGGAGTTGTACGTCCGGACAGCACTTCCTCCCACGATGAAGGTGAGGGAGAGGCCAGGAGAGCGGGTGGAGGGGGATCCTCTTCGCAGTCCCAGAGGATGTGACTGAGCGTAGCTAGCTCGCCGCACAGGTGACAGTACGAACTTAATCTATCCGGGTAAATGTAAGGGTATACGTAGGGGTTCGGATATGAGTATGTCTGTAACCTGCGCCAGGTGACCTCCTGACGCTTGTTTAGTTTACTGTGTGGTGCGGACCTAGTGTGTCGCATAATACGGTAGTACTGGGTTATGTCGTGATATGAGTGCAGGACTTCGTTTGAGGTCTCCGGGTACGGGAGGCCCACCGCTCAGCTGACGAATCCTCGAGCATGTTGGTGGGCCGCTTCGTTCCCTGGATTCGCAGGGAAGAAGTTTGGGCGTGTTGGTGGGTCATTGTAATCTTGACTGGGATTCATAGCGCTAAAACGACACAAGGACGAGGAAGAACACGGGACGAGCGCTTTTAGCGCTCGTCTCGTGTTCTTCCTCGTCCTTGTGTCGTTTTAGCGCTATGAATCCCAGTTAAGATTTCCCTGGATTTCCCGCGTGAGCCAGGACCCATATCAACTCTACTGAGCGTGGTTCTACACTGTTTTGTAGTGACTGTAGGAGCTTTAGTGTAGTGTGTGCCAGTATTCCTCGCGCAAAGTTTGTTATGGCGGTTTTGGAGTCGCTCATAACTATACAGGCGTCAGTTGTGGCCACGGCCAACGAAATGGCGGCTTCTTCTGCTTCGGTGGGTGTGGCAGCGCTTAGCGATCTTGAATTTGTCGGTGCCTTGAGTCCTGGGCCTGGAACGGCGCAAACGGCGTAGGTGTGGGGTCAATCAGAGTACTGGGCTGCGTCGACGTACGCCACAGTGGCGTTGGTCCCGTACGTCTTGTGTAGTGCCTGGGCCCTCGCTCTTCTGCCGTCGTGGTGGCCGGCGAGTGTGTTTTTGGGCAGGGGTTTGATGATGAACATGCGCCTGGTGTGTGGTGGGATGGTGGCGGGGTCACTGCCCATCGGGGACGCTCTGAGGCCCATTCGAGCGAGGATCCAGCGGCCGGTCTTGCTACCTTGAAGACGGTGAACCTGTGATGTGCAATGTGCTTCAATGAGTTCTTCGATGGTGTTGTGAACTCCCAGTTGAAGAAGTTTCTCGGTGGAGGTGTGTCTTGGTAAGCCGAGGGCTACCTTGTATGCGTGTCGTATAATGCAATCGAGGCGAGCTCGTTCTGTCTTCTGTAAGTGTAGGTATGGTAGTGCATAGGTGAGACGGCTGACGACAAAGGCTTGGACGAGTTGGAGCAGGTCCTTCTCTTTCATGCCCTGCTTACGCGCGCTCACTCTGTGCAGCAGTCTCGTGGTCTGGTTCACCGTCATCTGGAGCCGGTCAATGGTGATGCCGTTCCGCCGGTTCTGCTGCAGTATCATGCCCAGTACTCGTATGTTCTCGACGTGGGTGACTGGCTGCTGGTTTACGCGTATCGTGATGTGAGGTGGGGGTGACTTGTGCTTGCTTCGGTCGGGTGGTCGGATAAGGACTTGTGCGATAAGGACTGTGAGACTTAGGCTGGGAGCACTCTAATCCCGCTGCCTTCAGGTGTTGCACGACGATGTCGGTGGCGTATTGGAGCGTTTCTTCAACTGTGCCGTCCGACCCTTCACACGTCCAGAGCGTGATGTCGTCGGCGTATAGCGTGTGTCTGAGTCCCGGGACTTCACTCAGTTTCGGAGGGAGGGTGCGCATTGCGAGGTTGAATAGGAATGGCGACAGGACTGCGCCTTGCGGCGTGCCTCTGTTCCCGAGCCGGATGGGAGCGGAGCGCAGGTCCCCCACCGCGAGCTCGACCGTCCTGCCTGTGAGGAACGACCTGATATAGTTGTAGGTTCGTTCGCCGGGTTGCAAGTCAGCTAAGCTCTCGAGCACTGCCGCGTGGAGCACATTGTCAAAATCCTTATGGACGTCCAGACTCAGTAAAGCTTTCGTGCTCGAACCACTGTTTGGATGCAAGAGGTCGTGGTGTAATTGAAGGAGGACGTCCTGGGTAGACAAGTGTGCCCGAAAACCGAGCATCGTGGGTGGTAGAAGATCCTGTTCCTCTGCAAAGTTCTGTAAGCGGCAGAATATTACATGCTCCATGAGCTTGCCTAGGCAGGAGGTAAGTGAAATGGGGCGAAGATTCTCTAGGTTCAGTTTCTTGCCCGGTTTTGGTATGAACGCCACCCGTGCATGTTTCCACTCAGGAGGTAAACGGCCGGTATGCCAGCACTCGTTCATGTATTCGGTTATTGCTCTCACGGACTTCGGGTCGAGGTTACGCAGCGCCTTGTTCGTAACCCCGTCGGGGCCCGGCGCTGACGTCGTGCGCAGCTTGTGTAGCGCAGCGCAGACCTCTGCCTCCGAAATGTCAGCGTCCAGCTGTTCGTTGGGAGCTCCGGCGTAGTGTGGCAAATGCGTATCGCTCTGGCACGAAGTGGTAATGTACGGGCTGGCGAGATCCGCAAGCAGCTCCGCGTCGGTGCCTGGGTATTGGTGTATAATTTTCGTCAGTTGATTACGTGCCGCCGACTTGGTGTTGCCGGGATCCAGCAGGTGTCGCAGCAGGTGCCATGTTTTCTTGCAGCCCAGCTGGCCGTTGAGGCTGTTGCAGATCTGGCCCCACTGCTGTCGCTCCAGTGTAGAGGTGGAGCTTCGATCTCCCGTTCGAGCTTCGCTATGCGCCGTCGCAGCTTGTTGTGACGTTGGCGCTGCCACCTATGCGTGAGGCTTTCACGTGCTTCCCACATGTGCAAGAGGCGGGGATCTGTCGATGGCTGCTCTTGAGGCGCTACCACATCGTACGTCGTCGAAGTCACGTCGCGGCTCAGTGACCTGATCCATTCGTTGAGATCCGATATGGATTCGGGTGCTGTTTCTTCGCGTAGCTGACGGAATTTATCCCACTTCGTAATGCGGGCCGTGGCCGTCTTCGCCCTGCTGGCGGCCGTTTCAAAAGACAGTGACAAAATGTAATGATCGCTGCCGACCGTGTGGCCTATATTCTGCCACCGGGCGCCCGGTATATTCTTGCAAAGGGATAGGTCTGGCGTGGTGTCTCTGCACACACTGTTACCAACCCGTGTTGGTTGTTGTGGGTCGTTGAGTCTAGTAAGCCCTAGATCTTGAACGATCTCCCATAATCGGGTGCCCTTGCGGTCGGGTTTTGGGTAACCCCACTCTAGATGTTTGGCGTTGAAGTCGCCCAAAATCAGTAATTGCGCTCTTTTGGCCAGCAGAGACGCTTTGCGGAGGACTAGTGGGAGGTCAGTGCCCTTGTCTCGTGGTGAGTTGTAAATGCTGAGGACGAAGAGCGGGCTGTCTCCCCTTCTCCTCGGCAGTATTTGAAGGAGTGTGTGTTGAATGTCTGTGCCTTCAATTTCGTGTTGTGTGGCTGTAAGGTTGCGGTGTACAAGGATGGCCGTGTTGGGGTGAGGCCCGTTGGCCGGTCCTAGCTGATTGTATGGAGTGTAACCTGGTAGTTTTACGGGAGTGTTCGTCTCTTGTAGTGCTATGATGTCTGGTGTGTCTTGCGTGTTGTGTTGGATGTGAAGCTGCAAGTGCCCCCGCTTAGTGCGGTAGCTCCTGCAGTTCCACTGCCATACTGTCAGGGTTGTTCGTGGGGCCATGTTACGTTTGTGGCGGTGTGAGGCCCTGCCTGGCGGGCTGGCGTTGGTGTGTGGCTGGCTTCTTACGGATTTCCTCTAAGATGTAGTTTTGGCTGGTGTCTGTCGTTTCTTGTAGTGCGGCGAGCTGTGTGCTGTGTTTGGCTTGTGTAGCCTCCACAGAGCTCTTGAGTGTAGTGTATGTGTTTATCGTGTCCATGCGGAACGCGTGAAATTCCTGAAGGTGTGTGGCTATAAGTTCACTGATCACGTTAAAGCGTGCCTCGAGCTTAGTTTCTAGGGCGGAGATGGCCGCCGTTACGGCAGTGGCATTGTCCGCTTCGGTATGGAGCGAGGCAGTGGATGTGGCTGCCTTGCGCTTGTTTGAGCTTTGGGGCTGTGGTGCCGTGCTAGTGGAGGCGGATGAGGATACCCGTGTATGCGATGCCGGTGTTGATGTCGGTGTGGATGTGTGAGAGGCGAGGACCCTGTCTATCTTAGCTTCAAGGGATTGGATATAGGTAGTTAATTTAGCTATCTGGGACTGCTGAGCGGAGATTTGGGCTTGCTGGGTCGAAATCTGGGTTCTCAAGGCGGAATTCTCCTTGGCCATCTTCCTCACCTGTGAGTTGGATGCCAGCGACGCCGGGGGTCCATGTTGCCAGGCCACCATCTTGGGTGGCTCTCCGTGGCCTTGGCTAGACGACTGGAGCCGGCTTGCCGAGGGGGCTCGTTGGGTTGACCGAGATCTTGAGTGGCGGGTGCGGGACCGGGACCTGGTGGCTCGACGTTGAGGTTGGCCATTGGAGTCGAGCGGCGGGAACGACGACGACCGTGCTCGGAGGGACGGGGACCGGCTGCTGGAGCTGCCGCTGTGAGACGCACTGTGCCGGGTGACCCGGGCAGGTCCTTGTGCTTGCTTCGTTTGTGGGGTGTGCGGCGTCTTCTTGACGAAGCGGTATTTGCAGTTTGAACTGCTGGTATTGTGTGCCCCGTCGCAGACAATGCAGCGTGGCGCGCATGTTGAAGCTTCGCCCTCCTTGGGTGGGGGGTGCTCCCCGCCGCAACGGCGGCATCGCTGCTTGCGTGGCAAGGGACAGACGTCCGTGCGATGGCCAACCTTGCGGCAGTTGTAGCATGACTCCACCCGGTTGTAGAACGGTTAGAGTCTGATATCGGTGCCATGATAGAATATCTATTTCGGGAGGTCCTTACTTGTGAGTGTGACCACCAGGTGCCTAGTCTGGCCCATGCGTCTGCCGCTCACAATAGGCATGTTGGGATTGCTGGCTTGGAGGTCTGCCAGTATCTCTTCGTCCGAGAAATCGTCGAACGCGTGAAACATGATGCCTCGCACTGCGTCGTCCGGAGGTGGAGCATACACGTGGAGGACGACGGTGCGGGTGCCCACGTTGATGGATTTGATGCAGAGGTAGGCTTGGGCACGCCGAGAGTCCACGACGCTCAGCGTGAAAGTCTTGTTGGTGGGATGCGTCCGTAGGCGATCCCGGGTCGCTGGTGGTTGATCGGGCAACGAGGCTGCCTTGAGCAGGGCTTCGTGTAGCTGCCACGGTGGCACCTTGGTGAGGCCGATGGGTGACTGCGGGCGTCCCACGATGTGGATAGCGTCTGCTGGCATTCTAGGTAGCGGTGCGCGTCTGCGTTGGGGTGGCGGGCGCGGCTTGGGGTTCGATGTGCTCCGTCCGTTGCCATAGGAGCTCGCTCCCATCGCACTGAGGCTGGGAACTTCCTTGCCTTGAGCCTTGAGCTCGCGGCGGCGTCGTTCTTGAGCGATGTAGCCTGGTGACTTCCAGGAGTCGTCCGACAATTCTTCCTCTGAGATCAGTTCTCCTTCGACCGTGGACTCCATGTCGGTGGGCGACCGGGGCACGTCGAGGGAGCAGTTGCTGTGGCGCGAGGCCTACCTGGGGCCTTGCTCGCGCTAAGCCCGTTAGGCTTAGGGCGGCGAGCGGCGTGGTTCGGGGAAACTAAAACTCTCCTGGGAGAATCTCCGAATGTCCAACGTAGAGGATGATGTCTACGTGGTCCTGATACCTTCCCGCACCCACTCGTGCAAGAATCATACAAGTAGGTGAAGTTGGGGCGGCAAAAACACCGAAAATCGCAGGAGCCGACGTGGAGGGCGACCATCCACTCCGAGCGCTCCGAGAGACGGCAACGGATAAACGTCCTTCCTTGTGACGTTGTTGAGTTTTCTGTAATCAACACAGAAGCGGAGAGTGCCGTCCTTCTTCTTTACCAGGACAACCGGTGACGACCACGCACTGTTTGAAGGCTGGATGACGCCATCGTCAATCATTTCCTTGACTTGTCGTTGAATTGCTTCTCGTTCTTTCTGCGAAACACGATATGGCTGCTGGTGAATAGGACGTGCATCCTCGTAAGTAATTATCCTATGCTGCGTGATTGGCGTCTGACTGACTTTCGACGATCGAGCAAAGCAGTCCTTGAATTCACGCAACAGTCCCCGCAGTGCCGCCTTATTGTCCTCCGACAGCTCGTTATTGATGTCGATATCTGGGACGCATTCTTCATCGCTGTCGCTTTCTCCACAAGCGAAAAAATCAATGACATCCTCCCAGGCTTCAGCGTAAGCGACCGCAGTGGCCCGGAAGAGATGTCGGTGCTCATTTGTGAAATTGGTGATCAAGACGTCAGCTTGGCCATCCCTAACGTCAATTATTCCTCGAGCCACGCTAATTCCGAGGGTAAGTAGAAGGGAGACGTTGCAGTCTGCGAGGACTTCGCCTTCACGTATGCCCTCGGACGTTACCGGAATCATGACACTAGCACGAGGTGGTATCGTGACGCTGTCGTCGGAAATTCGAAGAGGAGCTGTGCGGCGGCTGGCGTCTCGTGTCGTCGCTTTCTTTGTAGAGAAAGAGATACAGCGTCGGCGGAGGTCGATGATGGCGCCATACTTTCGAAGAAAGTCTATTCCGAGTATTAATTCACGAGAACATTCTCAGAGAACAAGGCAGCTGATTGCAAAACGTAGAATTCTGAATTTGCACCCGAGAAGTGCACACACCAAGCGGTTTGACGACATGTCCGCCAGCTGTCCGTACGTGCGTCCCTGTCCAAGGTGGAACGACTTTCTTTAAACGGCTTGACAGTTTTCCGATGATAATCGAATAGTCAGCGCCAGTGTCGATTAAGGCAGTAACATTTCGACCGTCGATCAGCACAGGTATGTTCATGGAAAATTCCCAGCCTGAGACACCGGCGTCGTCAAGTCTCCGTCGGTCTGAGGTCGCTTTGATTGGAGGTCTTCGGTACGTCCATTATCAGCGGCCTCGCCTCGAAAGGTCGCTGACGTCAGTTTTCCAGTCGAGGGCTCGGAGATCGTCCTTGCATCATCCGCCTTGCACCTCCCGAATAGGATGGTCGTGGTGACGTCGATCGCGACTGGCACCTTGATGACGATGGCGCGCGCTGTCGGGCGATAAAATCTTCAGTCTCGGGTGGCCGTTGTCCGAAGCGGGGTCGGGGGGAATTGACAGGAAACCCCTACAGTCCAAGGCGGCGGTACTAGCACTCACGGTGTTAATAACCCGCCTCACCACAGTGGTAACAGAGCGGTCGTCGGTCGGGCATGCGCCAAATGTCCAATTTACGCGTGGATGGCCGAGCCTCTCCAAAACAAGGAGCCGCCTGCGCTGACTGAAGCGTCGCATACGGGATGACGGCAGGTATAGGGGCACTGCTTCCGGGTTATGGGGCCCGAATGCGTCGGAATAAGTCACACGCTGGTAGTCGCTCATGGTAGGAGGTGTCGCCGGCGACGGGGCGGTGCATCTTAATACGTCAGCGTAGGTTGCGCGTCGAGGTTCACTTGATGTTGTGAAGGCCTCAACTGGTGGAGCGGCCTGAAGTGCTGCTTCGTAGCGTGGTGCGCCGAGCGCATGCTGCAATTTGTCACTGTCACGACTTTCGGTGGACTAAAGACAGAAAGGGACAAGTCGTACGTTTAAGACAAACATTTATAATTGAAAAAACTAACGACAAAGAAAACAAACGAAACAAAAAATATACAGCACGAGTAAATTCTAGAAATTCCCCAGAGTCCTCAGATATCAAAATTCATGTCCAAATATTTACATTATGTCCCTCGACGTGGCCACGTCACCTCGTCGTCGCGGCTTCCGGCGACACGTCGTTGGGCCCGCCGATGCGTCGTAGACTCGAAGTCGCTGTGTCCGACGTTCGGTCCACGGTTGGCCTGGTTCGGGGGTCAGGACGGTGGGGTGACCGATGCGCCTGGATCGCCCGATCAACTCCGCTAGGCTGCGGATCGTAGCCGCAGGGAATCCGGGAAGCGGTGCCGTCAGCCTGTAGCTGCGGCTTCCGATGGGGCGTTCGCTCAGCTCGCGGGTCGTGGCCGCGGCAGCTAAAGCACAGCTTCCATTGGGTTGCCGCCGTCTCCGTGACCCGTCCTGTTCGGCCTCCAGCTCCTTTTGCCCCTCGTCGTCCCAGAGCGTAGCTGGGCTGCTCTCTTCGGCTACGTGTCCCTTCTCCCATTGGCCACGTAGCTGCGCGTGCACTTTTGCGCTTCTTTTGCTTTCATGTTGTATTCCTTTTATTGAGACGCTCTTATTTTCCAACTTCTTCTTTCTTTATTTCTGTAACCGACTCCATGTGTCTTCTTGTTCTCGTCTTCTGCATTTTCTTCTTTCTTTCTTTCTTCATTTTGTGGCTCATGACAGTCACGCACGACGCTAGCGATGAAGTTGGCTGAAGGCTACTGCGTCTCATGCAGCTGTCGCAGCTCGTCGCGGTTTACCGCTCGGATAATCTCGCGAAGCGACTCGACGTCGGTTGTGAGAGCTTCTAGGCCACTGGTAGCGGAGGAGAGATTCACTTGCCGATCATATTTGCGCGAGCGCTGGTGCAGGGCCTTCACCATGGCGACGGCGGCGGTGAGAAACTCCGCAACCGTTTTGGGCGGACTACGAACGAGTCCACCAAAAAGCTGCTCTTTCACTCCGCTCATCAAGTGACGCAGCTTCTTGTCTTCCGACATGGAAAGGTCAGCTCGCCTGAAGAGACGCACCATGTCTTCCACGTACATAGCCACACTCTCATTAGGTGTCTGAATGCGAGACTGGAGGGCCAATTCTGCTCATTCCAGTCGATCGGAGCTGGCGTAGGTGTCCAAGAGCCTGTGACAGAACTCACGCCATGTTGTCAGGACGCCTTCACGGTTCTGGAACCATGCGCGGGCACCATCCAAAAGACAGAAATAAATGTTTTTGAGCTTCGCCTCGTCGGTCCATTCGTTGAACTCTGCTATGCGCTCGAAGTCCGCCAGCCAGTCTTCCACGTCTTCAAGAAGGTCGCCATGGAAGGGACTTGGCACACGCGGTTTTTGCAGCGTGTAATGAGGAGGTACCGGAGTAGCCGTCGCAGGGTTAGTCAAGGTAGTAGCGGATGTAGCATCCATACCTGCCAACGTTGTCTTCGTCCTCTCAGGTATAAAGGCTCAAACTCAGGGGCCAATCCCTGGATTCTCCGGCTGGCGCGGTGTACTGGCGTGAGCTCCGGTATCGGTCTAACGTTCCTGCTGCTGGGAGGGGTCTGTTGCATGGGTCGAGAATACCCCACACCTCCACCAGAAAAAAATGTCACGTTTAATCAACAGGCGACTTCTAAAAGAGGCCGTTTAGGTAAGTCCGAGTCGCCAAAGGGACAGCGCAGCACCGACAAGAGACCAAGGCGCTAGCTCGTGAACAAGACTGTCCGCGTCTTCTTCTGGGAGCAAGTGGCACAAACGCGTGGATATTTTCTCAATGTGTACTTTCCTGTCCTACTACCCTGTATACCCAAGAAATTTTCATTACGTTCCTTCAAAGCTAAATCACGCGCCAACCGTGAGTGCATATCAAAACCGAAATCGGTCTTGTTTATTTTATTCACACTGACCTCTGCGTCCTTAGGGAAAGATTCAGAGAAAAATGCCAGCGCTGCATTAAGAATTTCGTACTGAATAAGCGGGAAAAAATTCACAAGGAATAACTTTGGATGTCGCGCACCATCACACAGCTAAAGCTTGACATTAAGCGATCAAAAAGTGGCAGTGTACCATGAAAGGCGATGCGTGTATTGCGATAGCAGAGTATTAGACAACTGCACAAAGTAGTGTTCATTGTTTTACATTTGTCGCACGAATTTCAGTAACCATTCTCTAACTAATTAGATTAACAAGTATGGTGTCACGCAACATGAACAGATCTTTACACAATGGCCGCGAACACTCGATGTCACAACGCTGGCATGATGAAGAGCGCTGGCGTCGGGGAGCGACCGCGTCAGGCTGCGTTGTACTTCAACACGTGTCCGACACTTGAAATTATGCGACCTGCAACAATTGGCGCGCGCCTGCGACTTCACCGCCCCCCGCCCCGCCTTTTTCTCGCTCGCGCTGATTACGTGACTTGCCACATTGGACCTGCGGGAGGACGGCGCGCATCAGGCCACCATCCTTCTCGACTTACACTCGCACGCTTTCCCTAGCACGCACAGCAAACGGCGTGCGGGGCGTGATCTTATCACACCGCGACTTCATACAAATCCTCTCAGTATCGCCAACGGTGGAAATTCACCTGGTGTGTCCATATCACAAAAAAGAACCATGCGCATTCGACCCGCATTTGCAAATTACAAGAATGGCTCGCACATACGCTGCGTGACTAAAAAAGTTCAGAGCCCTTCCCCAGTCGAGAAAATGCGGGTAAGCGAAACTTGTGGAACGCAGTTGCAGGCATTCCGCTTCGTTTGCCCTAAACTCAGGGTCGGTGGCTCTTCGCTGACGTTTGGCCTCGACATCGCGCTCACGCAAATCGGGGTTCGCGGCTCTTCGCTGACGTTTCGCATGGGCTTCGGAAGCCCTCACGCTAGAATAGGCACGTCGACGACGAGCCCTATCCCGAGCGAGTTCGCGGCGCCGTTGCTCAAACGCGGCCTGCTCCTCGGCGAAACAGAGCATGTTTGGCCTTCCCATCCCGTCACAGAAATTGATCTGAGGCGAAGGAAGTCAGCCGGAACGCGCGCCAACCACCTTTCCTTCTCTTTCCCTCCTCGCGACGCACAAAATGATCCTGATTGGTCGCGCGCGTCACGTGATCCGGCGCCGGCGCAGCTTTCCCCGCACCTGCCCTTTCTCTCTTTCTTTCTTTCTTGTCCATGGCTCATACCCGCATATCCAATGCGGGCATACGCCATACGTTATCTTATTATCGTTAAACGTGACGTAACTGACGAGCATGTGATGTTGTTGATGTCATGACCTATCACTCATGTTAGTCATACATTCATACCCCTCTATGCAAATTCTGGTATATACCAAGTGAACGAGACGCGAGCTTTCGACAAGGAGGGTTTTAGCGTTACACAACTACCGCTGACACTTGTGAGGCAATACAAGCTTCGCTTGAAAAAGTACTCCGTTGCAAACCCGTTGTCTAGCTTGATGAGAAATGACCCGGACAAATTTTATAAATATATCTTAGACCTAAACAGACCTGTTTAACAGCTCGCATTTGGCACAACAATGAGAACAACTACAACAGAAATAGCAATACATTTCAAACATTTTTTC
The DNA here is from genome assembly GCF_013339745.2 of Dermacentor silvarum. Taxonomy (NCBI): domain Eukaryota; kingdom Metazoa; phylum Arthropoda; class Arachnida; order Ixodida; family Ixodidae; genus Dermacentor; species Dermacentor silvarum. The sequence continues at coordinate 15,164,995 of NC_051159.1, forward strand.
ATAGCCTGCTTTCGAGTATATGTGTGCCCAGCGCAGAATCATGTATGTTACATTTTGTACTCGAGAGTGATGCAAAAACAAATGTCACAGTTTCGCCCTAAGCGCGAAGAAATGAATGCGATAGCAACACAGCAATGTCATACGAAGTAAGGTGAGCGGCTTTGGTAGTAATATGAAGTGTAGCAAACATGAGCTGATTAAGTAAGCAGGTGTGCTGCGGCGTAAGTAGACCAACATGAAGAGAGACTCGATGACCACGAGAAGGCGCGTGTGAAACGGTGGTGTTGATGAGAAGCGCTTCCCGTGGGCAGCACGTGCGAAGGGACACACCTGTAGCGCTGCACTGCCGATCCGGGCAGCATTGCATGTGTAGCTTGCATTGGAAAGTGTCGCCCGACTATTACTAACGGAATGAACAAGCGTGGTGTGAGCGCGCACAAACAAACATGCATAGATCACACTGAATGACTGCACACAACGACTGTCAAAACGCTGGCAGCAAGCTCATACGCCGCAGAGGGCGAAGGTACGTGCGGTCTATCGCTTCAACGGAAACTGAGCGGCGAATGTACGGCGCATAAAGGTCAGAGCCGTGTGGAGATAAGAGACGGTGCGGGCGAGCGACGAGCGCGGTTGTTGGCAGAGTAGAAGTGCGCCCCCCCCCCCCCCCCCTCGCTCCCTCCGGCGCTGGCTTCTGGCTTCCTTGCTTGCGCGTGGGAGACTGAGTGCGTTCGCTCTCCGTGATAGAGCGCGTCCCCGCACGCTTCCGCTCGGGCACACGGCGCGCGGCGAAGATTTTATCTATAGGGAACCTCACGGCAACGGCGACGCCGACGGCAGAAATCCGGTTGAAGTGTCCATATAATTGCTATCGCAATAATAAGAAATTTGCATCCGCAAGTTGGAATCAACTAGCGCAAAATAGGGGTAATTGGAGACCGCTGGGAGGGGCCTTCGTCCTCAAGTGGGCGTAAAAAAAGTGAGAAGATGATGATGCTAGGGTGCTTTCCATTCTACTAAACTTACAAACTAGAAATTCTAGTGGACCTGATAATAATGTGAACATATTCTTGCGCCGTTTCCTGAGCCAAAAAGGCGAAAGCTTGCACGAGGCTGCGCGAAGCTCAAGACACAGCGAAGGTGGCCGATTGATTGCGTCTCTTGGTTATAGCTAGGTTGAACTTGGCTATGCCGAGGTTTAAACTTGGTTGTAGCTAGGCCTATGCTCGTTAATTAAAATTAAATTATGGGGTTTTACGTGCCAAAACCACGATATGATTATGAGGCACGGAGTAGTGGGGGACTCCGGAAATTTGGACCACCTGGGGTTCTTTAACGTGCCCCTAAATCTAAGTACACGGGTGTTTTCGCATTTCGCGCCCATCGAAGTGCGGCCGCCGTGGCCGGGATTCGATCCCGCGACCTCGCTCAGCAACCCAACACCATAGCCACTGAGCAACCACGGCGGGTGCCTATGCGCGTGTACGTCATCTGTGCTAGTTCTGGAAAGGTGCGCTGCGCCATCACGCCACCGCCGCGCTATCGCCGCCGCCACAGCTGGTATGACGTCATGCTCTCCCGCACCGTCGCGCTACCACCGCGCACCTTTCCTGTAATACCGCAGCCTTTCCAGTACTAGCAAAGATGCTGTACACGAGTACAGGCCTAGCTACAGCCAAGTTTAAACCTCGACATAGCCAAGTTCAACCTAGCTACAACCAGAGTCCTTCCATGTTTTTCTGGTCACGAAACTCCGCCGTCACGCTATGGGAGAGGTTCATACGCTGCCCAAAGCTGCCGCGACGCGGCGCCACTACGCATCGGAGGGCATCGTTCGCGTACCGAAACGCTTGCGCAGTGCGAGGCGAGCTGAGTGATCGGGTGCGTTCTGTGCATGTGCTGCGCTATTTTTCGAGTGCTGGACTGTTTAGTTGAAGTGGCGGGGTGGGACAACGATGCCGAACACGTGTTGCGTGCCGGGTTGCCGTTCCGGCTACAAGGGCACGACCGAAATGGTGTCGTTGTTCCGTTTGCCTATTGACAAGGAGCTGCGCGAGAAATGGAAGTGGGCCATACCGCGGCAGGAAGGTGGCGGTTTTAACTTCGAATGCGCGAAACATTTCGACGCCTCCGACATCGTCACTGCGTACAATTTCAACATCAACGGCGACGCCGTGTCCCTGGAGCGTGAGCAGCCGACGCTGAAGACTAACGCCATTCCAAGGATTTTTGAAGGCCTTCCAGCGTACCTCACGAAGCCCAAACCTATATTTGCATTATGATTTGTTGAGCAAGTTGTGTGTGCATGTTTAAGTAACAGCTGAAGAAGTGGAATAGTGGTATCTCTAACCAGCCATATTTTTTTAATTGCTGTATTTGTGATGTGGCTACTTGTGTTCGTTTGAGTTGTTTTGCCATGTGTTATGAAATGCCTATGCTTTACACTTTCTTGTTTATAGAAACAATCTTATGCATTGCGCATTTATTGCCATTCGTTTGCTGGTGTTTGTTTCCTGCCCCTTAATACATATCTCTCACACGTTTGTTTTTTTCTTTATGCTTATTACATCAGATTATTATATCTTTATGCTTATTATATCAGTGCTTTTAACAACTTCTTGCATTGTGAATGGTGGAACATTCATGACCGGACACCTCTTTGTGCTGTTTGTATTTCGCTCCACTCATTTTGCATGATAAATAAATGATCATGCTTGTATGTTGTTTTTGCACCAACACGTTTTATTTCTTTTCTTAATCGAATTATAAAGCAGTTTTTTTTTATTTTTCGACCATGATAAGAATATCAGGACCGGTGATTACAACATTTTAACATCCTGTAAATAGTTGCGCATTAAGAACCAAAATACCTAGTCTCATCGCTTCTGCGTCGAAACCACGAGCAGCTTGAATAAGTGTTGGGCTTACTGACGCTTCTAAAAGACTGCTTGCTAAGGCAATTGCCTAATTACAATACAGCTAGTTTCAACTGTGCAGGTCCTAACACTTCACGTTCGCCTTAATCCGTTGCTAAAAGTCGCACCGAAGACATTTAGTAGTGAATTTTGTCTTGCATTTATCCTACCTAAATCTCATTCAGAAATGGCATCGTTTTGCAGAGAAATCTGAAGCGCTCGGAGCAGCTCAATTTCCTTTTCATTGTCATTAAGCATTCTACAGAAGCAGTCTTTTGCAATAACAATTTCATACTTTTGATCTCCGGATAAGATACTGCCCACAATTTAACAGAAAGTAAACAGCTGTGCTCGGTGAACAATCTGACGCTATGCGCAACGGAGAGTTGGCGCTTACTTGCGGGGGTGCAACAGCCCATAGGTTTCACCTGGTGATAAGTGGGACCACTGGCGCTTTGTGCGAATGCGCGGTGTCTAATTTCAGGCAAATATTAAACAGCGCAGCCTACCGAAGTGTTGAGGCGAATGGCGATGACGAAGAAATATGGACCGAGACCGCCCGGCCGTGCACAGCGGACGCATTTCGACGGGGGCGAAATGTAAAACACCTGTTTATTTAAATTTAGGTGCATTTTAAAGGATCCCGGGTGGTCAAAATTAATCCTGAGTCCACCACTACGGCGTGCCTCATAATCGTATGGCGGTTCTGACTCAAAATTCCAGAATTTTTTTTATTTTTTTTGGTCCGAGACCGCCGCAAGCTCCATGTTATGAGCGGCTTTTTTTTCGTCCTGGGCGCTCATATCATGGCAGAAGACGCAATCAGGCAGTTATTTAAGCATGTGGAATGTTAAAAATAGTTACGTGAAAGTAAACCGACGGTTGTGGAAGTTGAGAAAGCTAGAATACCGAGGCTGCCCCACACACAACCACAGCGGTAAAAAAAAAAAAATATGGGGTTTTACGTGCCAAAACCACCATATGATTATGAGGCACGCCGTAGTGGGGGACTCCGGAAATTTGGACCACCTGGGGTTCTTTAACGTGCACCTAAATCTAAGTACACGGGTGTTTTCGCATTTCGCCCCCCATCGAAATGCGGCCGCCGTGGCCGGGATTCGATCCCGCGACCTCGTGCTCAGCAGCCCAACACCATAGCCACTGAGCAACCACGGCGGGTACAACCACAACGGTAGCGGCGTTCGCATGCCCTCCCATGCACGATCGCGCCTCTAGCGGCGGGCGCTGGCTCTATATGAAACTGAGGCGGCAGTTTCGTGACCAGAAAAGCATGGAAGGACTCTGCTACAACTAGAGTGTACTAGACAATGGTCGAGTGGGCCGAACGGCGCTCTGCCGATGAGGCGCCGCGTGTGGAAAAATTGTGCGAGGGCGCTGCGAGCGAACTGGATTGGGGCGGAGACGCGCTCCGCGGCATATTCAACGTACTTTCGCTACGGGCGCCGCGGCCGATAGCGCATAGTACGCTCTTAAAATAGTGATTTATTTCAACTGCCAATTTATGTTAACACCATCTTGCCAAACATATATATTTGAGGCATGGATTATACAACGCGTCGTCTTCAGTTTTGCGGTGTTGTCAAGCGCGTCGTCTGCTAGCGAGCGCGCGTTCGCTACGCGGACGCTGGCGGCGCCCAGTTTTTCTCGCAGAACGTCTGAGTAGTACATTTTTTAAATGTTTTAGTTGCTTTGGTGTGCCCATGACTCTTGACGGCGGGTACCAAAGGCAGTTTTAGCCAAGTGAACCACTGTTTTTAACACTGTCTTCTAAAAGCAACTGGCATCTCTGCAACATGAAGCTACGTAAGAAAATTTTATTATTGATAGCGTGTCATTTTACGCGCGCTTCTTGTCGGTGGATATTGATCAGGGACAATGATCGAAGAAAACAATAATAAAGTGAAATAAACCCGGTTCAGTAGCTGCGTGGCGCGAAGAATGACCAATGTATTTCTACGTAATTAAATCAAAGGGTACATTGAGAATGGTACAAAGGGTACAGTGAGAACTCCGGACCGTGCTCGTTTGCATACGAAACACACGTATTAGTGAATACTGCACATAAAACTCTCATTCGCAGAAATAAGATTCATTGCAGGCAATTAACACTATATATATATATATATATATATATATATATATATATATATATATATATATGAAAGTGTTATTGATATGCTGTACGACGCTGAACAGTCGTTTCCGTACGAATGTAACACATAACAGCATTGTTGCAGTCTCAAAGGTGAGTGACCGATGCAAGTGCGGACTGTTCTTCCGAATGATTGCGCTGCCGGAGAGTTGTGGCTGATGCGCAGAGGCGCAGTTCCTGAGAGAATTAACGCAGGGGTGTTAATAAGTTCAACTAATAAGCTGCTAATAAGCCCTGCTAATAAGTGTATTAAGCTGTCATTCAATATAAAGGCCCCGTTTTGGGGCAGCCTCTAAATCTGCTAACTTGATTCAGGCAATGAAAACTTTTTTTTTTTTTTTGACAGTCTCACCATGTTTGCAACCCATTAAAACTGGGTGCCCCATGTGGTACCACACTTATCTTCTTGAACGAACGCAGCAGATCTACACTTATCTGTACGTGTATGTGAGGTATGCCGTTTCTCTAATTGCTTCATTATTGTCGTTATGATAGTGTGCCGAATAACTGAAAGCAGCCGTTTATAATATACAAGCTGCTTAGTTGAGCGGACAGACATTTGGGAATGGCATTACATTTATGTATGAAATATAAGATAAGCGTAACATGTTTTTCTCGGAAATCAGACTCGAGAATAATTTATTTTGTTTACACTGCTAGAAAAAAGACGAAGAACGCAGCCACCTGTCTTTTTTTTTTTTTCTTGTTTTAGTTCAAACAAATTTGTGGGTTTTACGTGGCAAAACTACGATATCAGTATGAGTCACCCAGTTTAGATTTCCCCACCTGGGGCTTTTTAACGTGCACCTAAATAGAAGTACACGAGTGTTTTCCATTTGTTCCCATCGAATTCCGCGACGGATTGAACCCGCGAGCTCCAGTGCAGCAGCGCAACGCCGTATCCACTATACCGGGTGTTCGAAATTAAGCTTTAGGGAATTTTTAAAAATCTCCTGTCGCAGTTAGCAGAATTCTTATTGATTAGCTGGGTTATTCGAAGAGGCGGACATTAGTAGCACGAGAAATCGAAACACCTATTCAACTTATTAACAAAATTGATTAATGAACTTCTTAGTTAATTACTGTACGACACATATTGCAATTTACGAATTGTAGCCGGTGTGGTTGCAAAACGCATCCACTTGAAATGAATTTCCAGAATGACACCATAATGACACCGACCGCGATAAATGACCCCGTACCAATTACTCCGCATTCTGTTACGCGAGGAAGGCGGAAACTTGAATAGAATGTTGCGCTGCAGTTTTTTTTTTTTTTTTTTTCAGTAACAATGCTTCCCGTCAATCTGAGTACCCGCCAGGGTGGCTCAGTCAGCTAAGGCGTTGCGCTGCTGAGGACGAGGTCGCGGAATTGAATCCCGGCCGCGGCGGCCGCATTTCGATGGAGGTGAAATGCAAGAAGCCCGTGCGCTTGCGTTGTAGTGGATGTTAATGAACCCCAGGTGGTCAAAATTAATCCGGAGCCCTCCACTACGGCGTGCCTTATAATCAGAACTGGTTTTGCCACGTAAAAAACCCAAAAGAAGAAAGAAATCTGAGTACAAGGTGCCGAATGGGGCAGATATGCTTTAAGACCCAACCGCATGTACGCGATTTTCGAGCGACAGCGACAAGCGACGGCGACGAGCGACAGGTTTTGCCGTCGCGGAGGGCTATCCGTCGCTGTCGCTGGTCGTGTAGCCGGTTTCTGGCCAGCCAGAAAATATCGCTTGTCGCCCGGAAGTCAGCGCGACGACATCCGCTGGGGACAGCGATTGTACAACAACATGGCAGCAATCAGTCTGCCCGCTTCGATCTGAATTCGCTCTTGCAACTTGCTCTCTGCTGTGACAGCAAAAAATAAATAGTACAATCAGTCATCGCTTCACCTCATCGCTAGCTGAAGACTAAGTATCGGCGCTCTCTTGTCGTTAGTATTGAGATCGGTTGTTTTGTTTTGACGCTCTTAGGCCTGAGACGCCACCGAGAGCCGAGAAAGTGTTTTACGTTTTTCTCAACAGATGGCGCCACGGCACCTTACGCTGGCCGGAGTTGCAGGAGAGCAGACACTCCTTGGCTTTGTATACCTGTGGACAGGAGCAAATGCCAAAGAGGAAAACAAAAAAAAATGCTGGAATGCATATCAAGTGACATTAATGAGCTAGGAGAAGGGTGCGAGATTATTATACTAGGAGATATGAACGCACACATAGAAGACATGGACGGGTACACAGACTCAACAGGCAACATGATGCTGGATATGTGTGAAATGCATGACTTAGTTGTATGCAACAGTACTGAGAAGTGTGAAGGGCACATAACATGGGAGGTAGGGAGCCTGCAGTCGACAATAGATTATGCACTAATGTCACATAGGATGCACGATAGGCTAAATGTAATGAGCATAGATGAATATGGCTCCAGAAGTCTAGGTAGTGATCACAAACGTATTAAGGTGAGTTTTAGAAGGGAAATGAAAGTAGGTAGGAGGCAAGATGAACAACCAGGTGGGATATTTTACTCGGAAAAGCAGCTTGAAATAGCAACCCAGCAAATTGAGGAAGTAATTTCAGAGGATACAAAAACAGAATGGACATATGCAAATTTAACAGGACTATTTGAGCTAGAGCTTACTAAGGTACGAGTCAGGACAAAAGGGAACAGAAGACGTAAACCCAAGAGCTGGTGGGATGAGGAGGTTAAGAAGGCCATAGAGAAACGCCAGGAAGCATCCAGGGAACACAGATATTCAAAGCAGAAGGGTGAACCAGAAGCTGATGTAGGCAGAAAATGGAACAACTTCTTAAACTGTAGAAGGGAAGCATCCAATTTGATCAATGAGAAGATCAGAAGAAAGGGGAGCCAATGGTTGTCAGAAGTAAACAAGAAGGATGGAAAAGCAGCGAAGAAATTTTGGAAACATCTTAACTCCTTGAGTAATAAGACTAGCCTAGAGCAGAGGTTTATAGTTACAGCTCAAGGTGTTCGACTAGAGGGAGATGAGGCAATGGAACATATAAGAACAATGATGACAGAAAAATTTAAAGAACGAAACATAGCATGTGCTCAATCAGGTGAGGATGGACTAGTCAGTGCAGTGGCTCCACTGGCACAAAGCGAGTGGGAAAGGGCAGAGAAGAGGGTTCCTAGTAGCACGTCGACAGGTCCTGATGGCATCCCAATTATGTTGATAAAGACATTGGGCCCAAAATCTAAGAAAGCATTAAGAGAGGCAGTGAGCAAAATTATAATGGACGGTAAAGCCCCTGACGGGTGGAGACTGAGCAGGATGAGCATGATATATAAGGGAAAGGGGGACAAAGCCGACATAAACAACTACCGTCCCATAACAGTGACGTCAGTGGTTTACAGGGTGGTGATGCAGATTATAAAGGACAGACTGCAGGCATGGGTGGAGAGCGAGGAGGTGCTGGGGGAACTACAAAATGGGTTCCGAAAACAAAGAAGGTTAGAAGATAATCTGTTCTCATTGACACAGTGTATTGAAATAGCAGAAAAGGAACACAGGCCCCTATGGCTTGCCTTTCTGGATATCAAGGGAGCCTATGACAGTGTAATCCAAAAGGATTTGTGGGACATACTGGGCACTCTAGAGGTGGAAGATGGAGTAATAAATCTTTTAAAAGATATCTATAAAAGTAACAGGGTGCTTATAAAATGGGAAAACAAGGTATCTGGGCCTATAGAGATACAGCAGGGGCTTAGGCAGGGGTGCCCTCTGTCACCTCTGTTGTTCATGCTGTATTTACAAGGATTAGAGAAAAAATTAGAGAGGAGCGGACTTGGCTTCAACCTTTCCTATTTCAAGCAGGGAGAATGGATTAAACAGTCATTACCAGGACTGATGTATGCAGATGACATTGTACTTATGGCTGACAGCAAGGAAGACTTGCAGAGATTAATGGACATCTGTGGTAAAGAGGGAGATAGCTTAGGTTTGAAGTTTAGTAAAGAAAAATCGGCAGTCATGACTTTTAATGATAATCAGGGCAGCGAGCATAGAATACAGGAGGTTACGCTGGAGGTGGTGGATAAGTACAAATATCTTGGAGTGTGGATAAACAATGGGGCTGAGTACCTAACGGAACATGAAAAATATGTGACGGCTAAAGGTAGCAGAAATGCAGCTGTGATGAAAAATAGGGCACTGTGGAATTACAATAGGTACGAAGTGGTGAGAGGGATTTGGAAAGGGGTGATGGTCCCTAGTTTGACTTTCGGCAATGCGGTCCTGTGCATGAGATCAGAGGTTCGAGCAAGGTTGGAAGTTAAGCAGCGAGGGGTAGGTAGACTGGCTCTGGGAGCACACGGAAATACACCAAATCAGGGGGTACAGGGTGACATGGGATGGACGTCATTCGAGGGCAGGGAAGCCAGCAGCAAGATAGAATTTGAGGAGCGATTGAGAGAGATGGGAGAAAAGCGGTGGCCAAGGAGAGTTTTCAGTTATTTGTACATGAGGAATGTTGATACAAAATGGAGGAAGCTGACCAGAAAACTGTCAATCAAATATTTGGACTGCAGGAGGGGTGCAGACCAGGAAACAGCGGTTAAGAAAAAGGTTAAAGAAACAGAGAGGGGTCTGTGGAAAGCAGGGATGCAGACGAAATCAGCACTGGGCACATACCGAACTTTCAAGCAAGAAATTGCCAAAGAAAATATCTACGATAATTCTAGGGGAAGCTCTGTTGTTTGAAGCCAGGACGGGAGTATTGCGGACTAAGATGTACCGAGTCAAGTACCAAGGTATAGACACGTTGTGCTGTGCGTGTGGAGAAGAAGAGGAAACGGCTGAACACCTCATACTTTTCTGTAAGGGGCTTAACCCTACAGTGCAAGGCAACGGGGCTGATTTTTTCAAAGCATTGGGGTTTAGGGACAGTGAAGGCAAAATAGACTTTAAGCGGGTAGAAATAACCAAGCAGAGGTTATCTGATTGGTGGATAAAATTAAGGCAGGGGTGAAATTTCACCCACCACAAAGTACAAATTATGTTAATGGTCATGGCTAGGTGGCGTATGCCACCACCCGATTTAAAGGGTTCAGCCTCATCCATCCATCCATCCATCCTGGCGGCATGGGACGGAGTTCCACTGGGGATGCATGGGACTCACTGGGGATGATAGCATATTTTAGCTAGGTCTAGATAAAACATTGACATTTTCATAAAATTGAGATTTCTTTACGCGCGCAAGATAACATTCATTCGCACAACAATGTAAATCCGTCGCTACTCTTTTTCGCGATGTCGCGTTCATGTGGTTGCTCCACGCCGCGACACGACAGCGCGACAGGGTGTGCCTGTCGCGTCGCTTGTCGCTGTCGCTTGAATATCGCGTGCATGCGGTTGGGCCTTTACTTGTTTGAAGCGGCAAGCAGGAAGGTTACATATGTTTCTCCGTTTGCGTTTCGCAGGACCTACTGATGGAAAACTATATGCGGAACAATACACACGAGAGATACATGCTGCTTGAAGAACCTGAAAAATATTTGTTCTCCAAAGGGAACCGTACAATAACATAGTAGAAAGAAAGCCGACAGTGCGGCCGCAATGCACGGGCAATCACCGAGCGACATTAAAAAATAAAATGAAGAGAAAGAAAGGCATTTATTCTTAAGACATATATACATGTCATATTCGATTATGAACACCATTTGAGAGGTCTTAACGCAAATACCAGCGCGCGAAGTAGTGAGAATGACCCTGCCGAGCAGTATCGCCAGCACTTTCCAACGGCGCGACCTTGATGCGGCCCAATCCAGTTCGATCTCAGCGCCGCCACAGTATTTTTCCACGTCGGGCGCCTCGCTGCAAAGCATGCGCCGCCCCAGCCGCTCGTCCCACTCGACCATTATCTAGTACACTCTAGCTACAACCAAGAGACGCAATCAATCGGCCAGCTCCGCTGTGTCTTGAGCTTCGCGCAGCCTCGTGCAAGCTTTCGCTTTTTGTTTTTCTCCTGGCTCAGCGCGCCGCGGAGAGAAGAGAGGCAGGGGTCGGGAAGGGAGGAAGCTGGCGAGGAGGAGACCACGTGCGCACGCGCCGCGCCGTCCTTCTGGGTGTCGCCGCCCTCCTGGTTGCCATGGCTACGGTGCGGCAGTTTCTTGATACAAACCACACATTACGGCTGGCTTAAACAGCTTCGCTGTTCATAAATAAATCACTTGATGTCATTTTTCGTGTTCTGCTGTACTTCCTGAACACTCGAGGATCGACCGAGTTGTTTGCGTTAAAAAAAACAGGACCAATGAATTCTTGTTAAATACCGCTTAATTTCTTTATTATCATCATGATGTAAGCTATTCGAGCATATATTCTTAAACAAAATAAACGAATATCTAGACGACCGTTTTTCCCTGGCAATTTTCAAGCACGGGTTCAGAAAAGTATCACGCAGCGGTTACTCGGGTTACCAGCTTAGACCACACGCTAGCATCACCTCTTGACAACAATGACCAGGTTGGACCTGATCTGTTTTCAATTTTATGAAAGCATTCAGGTTTGTGCCTCACAAGTGCTTAATATTTAAACTTAGGAATTTCTGTTTGCCAGAAACATTACCATTAACACTTGCACTTGTTTATCCTTTTTGCGGCGATCGCATTCCACCCGGTATCTTATTGTTATCGCTCAGCGCAAGATTAGCTTGCATGATTTGGCATTTACTCGAATGTCCCTGTTTTGTTTATTGGAGTTGCCAAAAGACGTCCACCACATTATAATTACTGTTCATTTTGGTACCAGTCATCCCATTCATTTGTCGTAATCTGATTTCCGGCTCGTAAAGAATTCTGGGAATTAAAACATTAAGGGAGACCAGGCTTCCGATAACTCCATAATTTACTGTGCTAAGACTCAATCACAAAGATTGGTTCTCGACGTACTATGGGAAAAAAGTTGTCGCAGTTTCACCTGAAAGGCGAAGCATCAATTGCGATAGCAAATTTGTAGAGAGCTATACGGAGTAATGATAGTAGCTTTATCAGCTGTATAAACTTGGACATGCAGCAGCACCGGTAACACGCAAAACTGTTGACGCCGTCGGCGTTTTGCCCGCATTCGCACAAAATGCGTGCGGCGTTGGTGACTGTTGCCGGAGCCTCTGATATAAATAGGCCCTTGGTGCCGCAGCTAAATGTCGCCTCCCTTCCCTACTCCTCGAAAGAGACGCCTACTTCTGCAGCCCTTACGGGAGCACGAAGCAGAACGCGCGTTTGTTCTCCGCTGTGGGTTCACTCCCCGTGAAAGCGCGCGTCGCTCGCGCCTTTTCACTCGCACATACAGCGTTCGGCGGCGCGCGGCGATGATTTCATCTCGATTGATGTCATACAGAACCTCACGGCGACGCCGACGGCAGAAATCTGCTTTGGGGTGTCCATATAATTGCTATCGCAATAAAACAAAGACAACGCCATTATTAGAATGAGTAAATACTCATCTTGGTGCCTTAATAGCTGCGATCTTAAACTGGTGATTCCGCTGGGTGTAGGGCGAAATTTATCATAACCGACACAGAGTGTTGCAGTTATGAAGATTATTTTATTTTGGTAAAATAAGGGAAATTCATGCAATTGGTTTAATCGCCTTCCCTGGGTACAGGTTTTTTTTTTTTTTTCCTGGGTACAGGTTCACCCTATATACAGTTAGTTTCGTTGCTCACAGGTTTCACTTCTGTTTGCTCCTTCACACTCACTAAAACCTGACAAAATACTGGATTGTTGCATATTTATCTAATCAAAAGCCATTTATTGAAAATATGGGCAATACTAGGACGCTCTCGCAGTAATATCTGTAGTACCTAAGGACAGAGTCCTAGGTTGCCTATTGCATGTTCTTGTTGAATATTAATGATTTCTTAAGCACTGTAGAGTGTCGTACTAACATACATTTAGTTGCTACTCATAGTGTTTTATACCGCGAGATCTGCACTAGAAACGATGAAGTTGAACTTCGAGCTTGCCTTAACAAAATACTCGCGATTGGTGCCACTCATGGGGAATTGTCATTAACGCAGAAAAAACTGTCTTCGTATCATGCGCAACAAAGTACCATGTCCTAATATTACACTCTAGGTTCTTCGTATTTACAGTAAGTTTGAAACAGCAAATACATAGAGGTTACGATCACTAAAATCCTAGCTTGGAGCTTGTAAACACATTGATAAAGTCTACACGTCATCATTTTCGCAGCTATGCTTACTCAGACACAAACTACGTACACAATGCCCCTTCATGTATTAAACTAATGAGTCGCACTACTATATATGAGCCGATCAACACAACCTGGACTAGTTTGTGTTGATGAGACCCACGCTTGAATACGCATGCGTTGTGTAGAATCCGTATACTGACGACAACATTACCAAAATTGAACGAATGCAGAGAGAAGCAGTCAGATTTTAATAGTCCAAGTATACCTCGTAAGAACCTCCCTCCAAACTAATGAAAGACAACGCTATCTGAGCAGATCGATTCTTCTTACTTCTGGCTAAGCTTGCTGTCGGCGTTAACCAGTACCCGTCACCACTAGCAACGAGACAAACACGACACGCGAAGGTGCATTCTCTAACACTGTATTTTGAAAGAACTGACACGTTTAATAACTCTTCCTTACCGAGAACAATAACAGTGCAACAGGGTAAGAAATCTACCATATATAAAGTATACATAGTTACAAAATTTACCTTTTGAATGATCTACTTTGCCGCACATATTTCAATCTAGCAACTGTAGCGAGTGAGCTTGCAATGCATATCGACTTGTAACGAATTCCGAGAATGCGTCGAGACATGCGTCGTCAAACAAGCAATGAAAATGCTCTGTTGTGCCCCTTACGCTTTTATGAAAAGGCTGTTTTATGCATTTCAGCACAACATTAACTGGAACGCCAATGCATTTCGTCGGACTTTGAAAATTATCCCAAAACTGGCGTAGTCCAGAAAATTCGTTCCAAGATAGGACGCCTTGCAGTACTCAGCAGCTACAACTCGTAAATTGAAATATATGCCGTAAAGTAATTAATAAATACAATAATTAGTGTAATTACGGTAATTATTCAATTAAGCAATTTATCTAATAGAAGTAATGGCCGCCACATCGAGTAATCAGTAACAGGCAATTTTTGAAAAATTTGGTGCAGATACAAAAAAGAACAGCACCTGGTATTCACATTGTATAATCTGTGCAATATTTTTTTTATATAGTTTGCGCTTAACACGCGTGCATCACCTTTTTCGCTTAAGTACTTCTTCCGTGGGAACAAAAAAAAAATCGCAGTTTCACGCGAAAGGCGAAGCATCCATTGCGATAGCAAATTATTAGAGAGCTATACGAAGCAAGGATAGTAATATAATTGCCCGTATAAAGTTGTAAACATTTCCTTACTAACTAAATTGACAAGCACGTCGTCACGCGCGCGTAAACATGAATACATCTCGCTCAATGACCGCGGAATGTGAAAACGCCGGAATAAGAAAGCGCGCCAACAGCAGCGAGCAAATTGACCTTCGCGCTGCCTCTCGTCTCGCTTGAACGTGAACTGAACGTGGAAAGCAGAGCGCATACGAAGCTACCGGCACTCGGCGCATGCACTTTGTTCCCATCACAGATCGCTTTGAAAATGAGGCCCGCGCGGGCGCGCACTTCGCCAGCATCGCAGATCGCTTTCAAGATATGGCGCGGCCCTATGCGAGCAGCAGCCGACGCAGCAGAACGCGCCCCCCCCCCCCCCCTCCCCTTCCTTTCCGTCGCCTCGCTCCTGTGCCTCGCGCGCGCGAATTACGACCGCGCGCTTCCGGCCTCCTCCCTCCCGTTCGCTATGTTGAGCCGCGATTGCCTGCTCCCAGGCAATCGCGGGAGCAGGCAATCACAGCGTACGGCGCGCGGCGACGATTTAATAATAATAATAATAATAATAATAATAATAATAATAATAATAATAATAATAATAATAATAATAATAATAATAATAACCTTTATTTTTTTCCATCAACGTGATGGGGGAGGTAAGGGAAAAATTTTTATCGCCGTCAGACTTTATACAGAACCTCACGGCGACGACAGTGACGGCAGAAATGCGCTCGCAGTGTCCATATAATTGCTATCGCAATAAAAGGTAAGCTCCGCGAAACCGTTTAATCGCAGAAGCGGTTTAACGGCGAGAAAATTGTTCGCGCTAGCCCCTCCTGGCTTCGTTCCAGTATGTCTCGATTCAATTTTGTCATCTCATGAGCGGTTCTTGCATTTGGCACTTCTGCACTGAACTGCGTAAAAACTAATAAAGGTTCACAAAAGTGGCTAAACGTACGTTTCGATGAATTAACATACGCAGGCCAGGAGCAAGCAAATGATGGTGTAGCGGACGTTCCAGGTGAACTCGACGCTTTGCAGCGCCGTCTCGGACGCCCGGATTAGGCGGTCGACGTATCCTGGGCAGCTGTCGCGCCCTCGACCGCTCGAAGGGAACCGCCGCGACTGTGAGCCCATGCTCCTTGTAGCACCAATGGGAAACAGTGCTTGAATAAACGACAGGCTCGGCCAGAGTAACACAGGGAAGACACAAAGCGAACGAGCACAGATGTGTTCATGCGTGCGTGCGCGTGCGTGCGTGGGTGTGTGCGCAGGTGCGCGTGTGTTTAGAGCGCCCACATAAGTAATCTACTGCAAAGGCCGTAAGTGGCTACACACTTTGAGCGTTACCTACACGTTAACCACAATCTGGCCCTGATTTTTGCCGAGTATAAACCAAGTGCCTCGTTTAGTTGACTGAGGACATGGGGGAATAAGTCTACTAGGGTTCCTCGGGGAACGCATGAAAATAGGGATAAAATGAAGGGGCAGTAAATATTCGGGAAATGCATAATTGAGCCAGGAACAATAAAGTTTACCCGCCGCGGTGGCTTAGTGGCTATGGTGTTGTTCTACTAAGCTCGAGGTCGCGGGATCAAATCCTGGCCGCGGTGGCCGCATTTCGATGGGGGCGAAACGCAACAGGACGTAAGACAGGCAGACAACGGCCGTTTCCTACGTCCTGCTCTTCGTGCTGTTTTCGTTCAAGTTGTTGAAACGTTTGGTTTCAAGTCTGCTACAGGGAGCGGCGTGCGAAGAAGAGAAATAAAATTTACGTAGAATCTCCTCAGGGAGTTACCGGAATGATGCGTAAGCGTTTCGTAGTGACGACGTGGTGTTGAGAGCTCACACTCAACGCTGCTCAGCAGCAGTGCTCAGCGGCTGCGGTCGTCTTGGCACCATTACGGTGAATGCGACAGCTCTGCAACGACACGAACTGCTGCGGAAGGCGGCGCATTGTGAGCTGATGACCACGACTGCTCTACAGCTATGGCTTGCTAAAGGTGTGCCTAGTAGGTTGCACACGTCACGTGGCCACAGAGACGCGCTCGTGCCACTGCTCGCGCGTTCGTCCTTGTCTTCTTCCACAGCTGGCTCTATCTTGTGAAAGCGATTGTCTTACGCGGAGGACGGACGGACGCTCGGACAGTTTACTCTTTGGGTAACCATAGACATGCTTGCGCATTTAAGAAAACGCCCGTGTTCCGTGCATTGGGGGCACGTTAATGACTCCCTGGTGGTCACAATTAACCCGGAGTCCCCCACTACGTCGTGCTTCATAATCAAATCGTGATTGTGGAACGTAAAACTCCAGAATTCATTCAACGATAAAGTTTGACAAAACACTACGCTTCGCATGCCCTCAATTTTCACCAAATAAGAACATGGTGTGCCACAGGCTTCTTTTGGGACATTGGGAAAAGGCAGATAACGACCATGTAACGCATTCAAGTACTTGCTAAAATAATATTTCCACAAAAGCTGTAAAATTCATCCTTGCGCAGTATCCTTCGCATGTACTATCGCGTTCTGTCAACACCACCTAGATAGTACAAGGCCTGTTCTTTCTTTCTTCTTTCTTTATTGATACTGTTAACCCTCGCTTGAGGGTTGTTACAGGGAGGGAAAATAGTAGAACAAGCAAATTTAACATTTCGTAGCATCATGTTGGGTGCCCACGATACAAAATATCAATCGAGCATTCAAATTTGTGCACATCTGTCTGATCTACAACAGCATCAGGTAAGGCATTCCACATTTCAATTACATCCGGAAAAAAAGAATAACGAAAAACATCAATACGTGTGTTATAAGGCTTGATGGCTCTGCTGTGGTTAATTCTCTCGCTACGATTTGCAGAGAAGTGGGCGTATTTTTCCATTTTTATCTTCAATAGCCTTTGAAGTATCTGAAAAAAAATCTTAAGTCTGGCTTTTTTCCTTCGGGTTTCCAGCAACTCGAGCCCACACGAACGCAGAATTGTTGTTACCGAGTCCGTCCTTCGGTATCTTGAAGCAATAAAACGAGCAGCCATTCTCTGAATTCTTTCTAATTTGTCTATTAAGACTTTTTGGTGGGGGCTCCAGACAACACAAGCGTATTCTAAAGATGGACGTATGAGAGTTTTATAAGCCATTAATTTGGCATCCTTCGTTGCATGTTCCAGCTTTTTCTTCAGTGAATACAGTTTTTGTGAAGCCGTCGAGCACAGGTTATCGATATGTTTACGCCAGTCTAAATTATGTGAAATTGTGACTCCTAAATACTTGAATGTATCTACATTTCTTAGTTTGTTACTTGCGATGTTATAAAAGAATGGCACCACACTTTTTTGTTAGTAACATGTGTAAAAGTCGATTTGTTGTAATTGATTTCCATGTCCCATTTTTCACACCAAATGTGAAGGGAATGAAGGACCCGGTTTATTCTAATTTGATCGTCAATGTGTGTTACTGTAGAATAAATTAAACAATCGTCAGCAAAAAGCTTCAATTCCACAGGAAACTCTACAATCTCTGTAATGTCATTAATATAAACCAAGAACAGCAACGGGGCCAAAACGGACCCCTGTGGGACACCAGAAAGCACTTCTAACGGAGAGGACAAGCACTCGTCCACACGTACAACCTGCCTGCGATTGTGTAGGTAGGCTTCAATCCATTTTAAAATATTATCATTTATTCCTGCCTTATGTAACTTGAAGAGTAATTTATTGTGTGAAACTTTGTCGAAGGCTTTCGCAAAGTCTACGCAGATGACGTCAATTTGCTTTTGGGCGTCTATAGCTGAAGTAAAATCATGAATAGTTTCTATGAGCTGGGTTACTGTAGACAGACCCTTTCGGAAACCGTGTTGGTGCTGATAAAAAAAGTCGTTACTTTCAAGAAAAACGAGAATATGCTTACTTATGATATGCTCTAATGCTTTACAACAGACGCTAGTCAGGGAAACTGGGCGGTAGTTGTTTATTAGCAATCGGTTACCGCTTTTAAAAACAGGAGTTATGACTGCGCAACGCCAGTCTTCTGGCAACGAGTGAGTTTGCAATGACTTCACAAAGATTACATTTAGGAAAAATGACACCCATTCCGCGTATCGCTTTAGAAATTGTGTTGGTATTCCATCCGGCCCGCTAGCTTTCTTGGGATCTAAAAGTAGTAGTTGGTTAAACACGCCTGCTTGAGTGACGACAAGATCTTCCATCCCACATGAAAAGGAAGAAGGCAGACAGGCGTCTGCGCAATTGGTGCTAGGCGCTGAAAAAACTGACTGGAAGAAATTATTAAAATGACTCGCAATTTTTGATTTTTGCGTCACTGTTTCATTGTTAACTTGGATCTTGTTTATTTGTTCTTTTTTGTCATTTAGATAAAGCCAAAATTTTTGAGGTGATGTTTTCATAAAGGTATTGAGTGTTTGGTTAAAGAACCGCTCTTTCGATTCCTTCAGAGCCGTTTTCAATGCCCTCCGCAATTTCGACACCTCATTAGAAATACCTTGCCTTTTGCGTAAGCGCTTCATTTTGCGCTTAATATGAATTATATGTCGATTAATCCAAGGGTTCCGTCGTTTTATATTTTTTAATCGAGTGGGGATGAAACTATCAACGCAATGTCTTATGATTTCCTTGAGGCGCTGCCATAGTTCGTCAACTGATTCACAATCACAGACAAATTTGAACTGGTCAAATGACAATTCTAAAAAATCGAGAATAGATGTGTCATCTGCCCGGCTATAGTCCTTAACTTGCACAGGTATAGACGGCTGGGGACGAGTGCTTGCGCTAGTCACTATGCGCACAAGAACCATCTTATGATCTGATAGACCATCTTCCACAGACACTGTATAGTCACCTATTTTATTCGAAAGAAACACCAAGTCCAACAATGACCGAGATTCAGGCGTTACCCTCGTGTTTTCTTTCACGATTTGCTTTAGATTGTGCGAGATCATTATTTGAAGCAGCTTTTCGCTACTAGAAATTTCTACGTGCCCAGGTAGTAAACTGTCCCAGTTAATATTAGGTAGATTAAAGTCCCCGGTCATTATTAATCTGGTGTTACGATCCAAATGATTGCATAGAAAATCGTTCAGCTTATCCAAAAACTCGGGTGCAGTGGCAGGTGGCCTATATACTGCGCCAAGAAGATATACAGTGTTCGCGTAAGTAATTTTGCACCATACTGTCTCAGGGATAGAACATTCAATCATTAGAACATCAATGTGCTGTTTAACAATAATCGCAACGCCTCCACCACGAGTGTCTCTATCCCATCTAAACATTCGGTAGTTTGGTGGCACTATACAGTGACTAGGTACATTGCTATTCAGCCATGTCTCGCTTACCACTAGCACATGAGGGTTCTCCGTCAGCAACACATATTCCAACTCAGTTACTTTATTAACAACACTACGTGCATTCAGCGACAAGATTCGGAGCTATGAAATGGTTGAAGTACCCGGAGAATCGCTGGGACTGCCTGAGGGACCAGAATCATCACGCCTGTCATCTGTCCTTTGTGCGCGGTGCTTGTTCTTATCTCGGTGGTGTAGAAGGAGACGCGCGTTGTTTTCGTGGTCCCATACGTAAAGCTTATCGTTTACCTTGAGCTTGTCGTCAATCAAAAATACCTTCGCGCCCTTCGCCCTTTCGGCAGAAGCGCTCGCCCACAACTTCCGTCGCACATCTACTGTTTCCTTTGCATAATCATTGCTGATACTGACTGATTTTCCTTTAAGTTTTTTGCAGTTCTTCAATACCTGCCGCTTTTCTCTGGTATCATAAAATTTCATAATAACTGGTCTCGGTCGTTCACTATTTTTTTTGCCAATGCGATGAATTCTTTCTACAGTTTTAACTTGAACCCCTAGTTTTTGATGAAACAGTTCATCAACGACAGCTGCCCTCAAGTTCGCCTCTGAGTCACCGCTTTCCTCTGAGATTCCAAAAACCAACAAATTGTTACGTCGGCTGCGGTTTTCATACTCGATCAATTTTTCAGCCTGCTGCCGAACTGTAGCCTCAAGATGCCCAATTTTCTTGTTCATTTCCTGTATCATGACAATAAATTCAGTCAGTCGATCTGTTTTTGCGTTTAACTGCACGACGTTCTCGCTTATTGAGGATAGTCGATCATCAGTGGCCGCCTGATTCTCAATAATTGTTTGCAGCAGCTCAACTGATTTAGGCCCGGGATTTTCTTCTATGTCTCCTGACACCAATAGCAACATCATGGACCAACAGTCAATAAGAACGCAACAAAACCTGCGAGGGCACGGCAGGATAACCAAAAATCTGTTGTCACTTCGGTAGGAACAATCAGTGCACTGAGGACCAACCTGCACAAACAGCAGAAGCGGGTGAGCCATGCTGTCCGCTGGCCAGGTGCCGTGCCCTCTGATCCGGTCGTAGTCGCGTCGCTCCTTTAGTAGGTCTGATGCTGGTGACGTCCCGCCTTGCAGTTCGTATCCCACGAATGAACAGTTCATTGTCACGTGGTCAGAGTGAGACACCAAAAAAGGCATCATTCCAGCGCTTGTCGTCGTTATCGTGGCTGGCGTTTCATGCAAGATCCACGGCAGTACCTGCACAAACAGCAGAAGCGGGTGAGCCATGCTGTCCGCTGGCCAGGTGCCGTGCCCTCTGATCCGGTCGTAGTCGCGTCGCTCCTTTAGTAGGTCTGATGCTGGTGACGTCCCGCCTTGCAGTTCGTATCCCACGAATGAACAGTTCATTGTCACGTGGTCAGAGTGAGACACCAAAAAAGGCATCATTCCAGCGCTTGTCGTCGTTATCGTGGCTGGCGTTTCATGCAAGATCCACGGCAGTACCTGCACAAACAGCAGAAGCGGGTGAGCCATGCTGTCCGCTGGCCAGGTGCCGTGCCCTCTGATCCGGTCGTAGTCGCGTCGCTCCTTTAGTAGGTCTGATGCTGGTGACGTCCCGCCTTGCAGTTCGTATCCCACGAATGAACAGTTCATTGTCACGTGGTCAGAGTGAGACACCAAAAAAGGCATCATTCCAGCGCTTGTCGTCGTTATCGTGGCTGGCGTTTCATGCAAGATCCACGGCAGTACCTGCACAAACAGCAGAAGCGGGTGAGCCATGCTGTCCGCTGGCCAGGTGCCGTGCCCTCTCCCATCCTGACGTCACTCCCATCCATGACGTCATGACGTCACTCCCACTCCCATCCATGACGTCATGCTACCTGGCCCGAAATTTCCATTGCAAAGCCTGGCGTGACGAAAGCGGTGACGTCGAAATCACCGCTATTTACTCGGGAACATCCCCATTAGATTCTATGGCAGCCGGGCCAGGTAGCATGACGTCATGAATCGGAGTGAACAGGCCTATCTAGGTGGTGTTGGCTGTGTATGAGCTACAACGCGAAAGCGCGTGACAAAGTGCTCGCGCGTTGTGGATCATACTGAGCGTGATAGTACATCAGCCATATGGTGCCTGCCACTTTCACTAAATTTGATCTCTGTAACAATTATAGTTCTCGCAGGGCAGTGGGCTAAATTCTCTACCGCTAGCAGATTGCACTCATAACACTGGAATACTTATATACTTAATAACTGAAAAAGGCTGTAATAAACTCGCATACTTTGAATTTCCCCTACACATCAATCATAATTTTCCCCCTAATTTCATTGAATACAAATAAGGTGCATCATTTAGTTCACAGAGGACCCCGAAAAAGTCTACTACAAGCCTCACATAAAGTATCAAGCCGAAATCTAGGGTTCAGTATTAATTTGGAAGGTTAATAATTCAGCCAGAAACACCAAAACGTTTTCGACACATCGCCATCAGCATTGCGCCTATTTCCAGTGTATGGGAACATTGTGTGACGTACAGTTCTCCTAACACTCTGCGAAACACTGCGGATAACAGCGTATGACGCTTTAAAGTACTTAAGGACTTGTATGCAAAGCCCCTCATTATTTCGTCCACTGAAAAATTTGCTTAGATATCACCCATAAGGTGCCCCAATTCTCTCGAAATGTCAACTTCGTGGCATGTTGAGTT
Organism: Dermacentor silvarum; assembly: GCF_013339745.2. Taxonomy (NCBI): domain Eukaryota; kingdom Metazoa; phylum Arthropoda; class Arachnida; order Ixodida; family Ixodidae; genus Dermacentor; species Dermacentor silvarum. The sequence continues at coordinate 15,187,483 of NC_051159.1, forward strand.
GTTTTAGAACATTGGGCGCTGTTGTAAAACACCACAACGTTTGCGTATGTAATTTTCTACAAAGGCTGCAAATAATCTACACAGTTGAAACATTTATCTTAAGTTAATTTAATTTAATGTATTTATTAGTGCTGTTACGTGCGGAGAGATACAAACAAAGGGTACATAAAACACACATGAAAAGTATAAATAGTCAGGGGTTCCGAAGTAAGAATTGTCGGGGGGACCTCATAACAGGAAATATCAATCACAATATTACTGCCATTTCAACTAAATGTACACAACGTGCATAATTTCGTTCACAGAGACACCGGAAAAGCCAACTACGTGCTTCGTATGAAAATGTGAAGAAAGCAGGTATTCAGTAATTATTTTGAAATCCCATAATCAGCCTACACACTTTTTGTGCAAGTTAACCGTAACGGCCCTAATTATGTGTATAGCGTTGCTGCCATTTTTTGGTTCTGTCAGGGGTGTTGGAAAACTTTAAGCGTTTTCATATAACGCATTTAAACAAGTAGCGAACGAGCTTTCAGCAAATTGACTCTGTAAAATGTTTAAATCACGTGCTTCAAAATACGCCTGCACATTACCCAAGCCGGCCCTCCATTTCCTCTGAATACAAGCAAGGTGAATTACGTAGTTTTACAGTGAAGCTGATAGCCTCTAGTTGGTGGGGATTTTTCGTGGCGTGCCTAAACAAAAAATGGCAGCTTGAAAAAGGACTTGTGTTTGAGTTTTCGCGTAACATAACTATGCTTTCCCGTATATTCAAATTACAATCCGATGCCTGCAGGTTAAGTGGCACTTTATGAATTTTCTGATACATTTTACTTTGAGAAATTCAATTAGTACAATAACGCGCACTTGTGTAGGAGGAGGTGCTACAAGAATGGTGGCGCCACCTAGTGGCCACTAAGACATAAAAAAACGACAGCCAGAAAAATGTCTTTTAGTTTACGCGTAACCGACTTTCTCGTATATTCGAACAATAATCCCAAGTCTGCAGCTAAGTCGTGCTTTAGGCATTTTTTGACGCAATTTACTTTGAAACATTAGTTCAATAAGGTACTTGCGCTTGGCGGACGGCCTAGAAGAATCGTGATGTATGCTGCACTTCTGCACACGTGCGCGCGCGCGTGACCTACGTCGCTTGTGGTGGTGGTGCTTGTGTAAGTTCATCTAATGTATGTTGGGGTGGTGGTACTTGTCTAACGTCCGCACCAGCCTCGCTGTACACACACTTTCGCAAGGTGGAATGGAGGCGGACTTTTTTTAAGTCCGCCTCCAAACACCGACATATATAATTTTCGAGCGCCCTTCTATAGCAGCACTAATAGCGTCGATGTTGCATGTATTCGCACTCAGCGATGACGCACTCACCCGTCAGGCTACCACCACTCCTCGCGGTGCGCGAGTCAAGTTTGCCTCCTGGCTCGGCTCCCACTTCGGCTCCCTGGGTCGTCGAGAGCGATTGCCGAACAGCGGTGCCCTGCGCCGAAATAGTGCGCATGTTTTGAGTACTTGCCCCAAAGGGTGAAAACAATATGTGCGAAAAGGTTCGCGGCTTGCCTTCGGTCCTGCGTCCTTCGTGTCCTCTCTGAGCTCGATAGCGGTCACGGTGGGTGAGCCACCGAGCCAAGGAACCATGGCGGAAACGTCGATGCGGGAAAGCATGCCAGGCTTTGCCTTGTCCACCACGTACCATCCCGCAGCAAAAACGCAACACCCGGCGATGACGCGAAGGGCCATCTTCACAACTGGAAGTTGTTGTTGTTGTTGTTGCCTCAAAACAGTTCACCGAGCGATGATGATGATGATGATGATGATGATGATGACCTTTTCTTTGGCGCATACCCACTCACGGGGATCGGCCAAGAGTCGGGCAGATTTTATATACGTGCTAAGTGAATAAATTTAGCAAATATCTAATTTTGGTAAATATAATAAAGCGAGTAAATTCTAATACAATTCAGTGGACAATAAATATATAAAAAGTAGGCATACTAGTACAAGAGGGAAAAAGGTAATGATAAATGGATTAATATGATTAACAATGGAACCGGTTTGATTCAACAATGAATTTCTCTATGGCGATGCATACATTCCTGTGTGAGTGTCCAAGCACAGAAGCTCCGAAAGACAGCAGTTCCGGAGAGTTCAATGGCAGGCCGAGCTGTCGCATTGCAATTTGCAATGTTCTTTTTCTTAGGTAGGAGAAACGCCGGCAGTCCAGTAAGTAATGGTCGATCGTTTCGAATTCGTTACAGAAATGGCACAAAGGGGAGATCGCCAGACCAGATCGGTGCATGTAGAAATTTAGGCGGGGGACTCGACATCGCAGTCTTGTTAATGCCACTTCTGTTTGTCTTGATTTGCAAAAGTTCCTGCTCCAAGGGAATTGTAAGTGGTGCAGTTCGGAGGATGATGTTAGATCTGATTTTGATGCCATAAGGGTGTATCTTCTAAACCTGGCAGACGTTATGAAACCTGTCGGTTGGTGTCTCTCTTCTTTTTGTCGTGGACGGCGCGCGCCGAAGAAATCGCAATGACGATGATTATGATAATGATCTCAAACCATGAGGCATGCTGACTGCTCTGATGATTATGTTTAACTCAAACATGGACTAACTTGTCGCTGCGTAGAGGCAAGTTACACGGAGGAAATAGAATCCAACATTCAGATGAAACATGTGCTTGCAAATAATGACGGAGAAAACACGGAACAAAGCAGTTGTCTTCGCTGTTGCCGTCATTGGCGCTGTTGTTATGGCCCATACCCATGACCCATACCCACTATACTGCATTGTTTGGAATATTTCAAGTTGCACCAGCAAAAAAAAAAAAAAAAAAAAATCGCAGTCCCGCCCGAAAGGCGAAACATCGATGCGATAACAAATTAGTAGACAGCTACACGAAGTAAGGATAGTAGTTTTATCGGCCGTATAGCTTCTATGTGGAACCCAAGAGCTTTGATTCCTTCGACTAGCCTGATTGTAGTTCCTTCGTAATAAAGCAACATGACAGGGTGGGTAGGGAAGTTCATGTCGTTACCGACACGCAACAGGCCTGCCGCAACTTTACCAACGGACAAACACCGGTGCTGGCGGCTAAGATTCTAGCCCCGAGGCTGCAAGAATCCCATCAAATCACGTGGACGCCGGGTCACGTGGGACTGGAGGGGAACGAAAGGGCGAACGCCTTAGCTCGAGCGCTAATTAACCGAGCGGGGCAAAACCAATCGTCTGATCAATCCCCACCATTTACCTTTGTGCCCCTGCCATCAAATTACTGCGACCGACTCGAGCTCCAGCGACTCAACCGCAGGATTTATCCTCCCCCTCACAAAAAGCTCAGCACTGAAGAGGCAATAGCCCTCAGACTTATCCAAACAAACACATTCCCAAGCCTACACAGATACAGTAAAATATACCCACAAACATGTCGCGGCATCTGCCCCTGGTGCGGCGACACACGCCCTACGCTCTTTCACATCTCGTGGGGGTGCGGGGGCAAACCTGAACATTTAAAGACGCCTAACACGTCATTTGAGCGGTGGGAGGTACAGCTGACTGGCGATACCCTGGCGGGACAAGAAGCTCTCGTCCAGCAAGTACGTCGAGCAGCCATCGGCCAGTGGAGTCCTGGAATGAGGACACCACCCACTCGTCCTCAAGATCAACTCGATGGTCTAAATAAATGTTTCTCTCTCTCTCTCTCTTTCGTGAGTGTGCAAGTTCCCTCTGGGCTTGTCTGTCTGGATGTAACCTCTTGGTGTCCGACCTCTTCTACGATGTTTCAAAACCAAAAGTTCCGATTTGACTGCCGAGCATTTCATCCCCATAGCTTTCAGTGTATTCTCTACAATATATATATATATATATATATATATATATATCGTGAGCACATTTTGTGCATATCGTCGTCGTCATCTGTACGAACGACTCATCATCTTGTGTGAGCGCTATTTGTGCATATCGTCGTCGTCATCTGTACATACGACTCATCATCATCTTTTGTCTCGTGCGGTGCTTCGTCACTGACTTGGGCGACTGCTCGGAAATAAAGGCATCGCATCGGTCGACGTCTCACAAGTGGTGGAGCGTGCTTCGATTCCCACGTCCTCTTACTTTCCCGATTCCGCTGAAGCTCCGGTCCGGTCGTCGTTTGCTCTCGCCTACCATGGTGATGGCAGAAACTCCTGAACAGCCGTACTACTCTCCGTGGCGGTCGTCGCGCCCGGTTTGTTTCTACTGCGGTATTCGCGGCCACATTTCTCGCTACTGCCGTCGGCGTCAGCAGGATGAAAGGCGGGGCTACGCTACCTTTAGCGAGACAGCGCACCTAGGTTTGACTCCTACGTTCCCGGGCGTCATCCAGGTGAAAGGCGAGGCTACGCCAACTTTGAGCGAGACAGGACACCAGGGCCAGATTTCTACTTTCCCGGACCATACACAACCTCTTCTGGTCGCTCTCCTTCACCTTCCCAGGACATGGCTCAAGCATCCCGCTCGCCTCGGCGTCGCTCTCCTTCACCTTACCGCCGTTCCTCATCGCCCTTGCGCGCTGCTTCCCATGTTGTGGACACCCGTTCGGAAAACTAGAGGCTGCAGTTTTTGGAGGAGAAACTGCATCGTGTCGGAATGTCCCAATTCCTCCTGCTCGCCCCGCCAATTTGCTCTCGGTTTGTGTGGAAGGTGTTTCTGTCGACGCCCTTGTAGATACTGCAGCCGCTATTTCTGTTATACACCGTGAACTGTGCTTTCGTCTGCTAAAAGTGCAAACGCCGTATGTTGGTCCGGTCCACGGTGTATATATCTTACACCGTGGCCCGGTCCTATGTGGTGCCAATGACGTTCCCATCTTTCCTACCGGACAGTGCACAGCTCGCGAACTGATAGACGGTATTCGTCATCATGTGCAACTTGTGCAACTTGTGGTGCTTTCGACGTGCGCTCATCAGATTATATTAGGATGGGACTTCCTGTCCGCTGCTTCTGCACTAATTTCGTGCGGCGACCCAAGGATTCACATCAGCGACACCGAGACTTATGCCTTTTTCGATTCCCTGTGTCCCAACCTCATTGCAGCAGCGGATTTTGTTATTCCACCAGACGAAGAACGTATTCTTACCGTTGGGTCAACAGACATTGTCGACGGAGACGCATTGGTTGTACCTTCTCAGCGTTGCATTTCTCGAGGACTCGCGATCGCTTCTTGCTTGGTCCGGTTCTCGAGTGGCTATTCCAGCCTCACAACCTTTAATACGACTCCTGAGCCACTACTACTGCCGAAAGGGTCTACTGTCGCCAAGCTCGCCGACGCTGCACCGGTGTGTGTCGTCAGTGTTTCGCCTGCCACATCTTCCGCGCATTGTACGCCCGCAGAAGGCCACACTAGTGCTATTAAGGCCACCTTGAGTGCAGATCTCAATCCGGCCCAGACCAATGCACTCCTCACCATTTTAATGAAGCATGAAGCTTGTTTTGACGTTTCTTCGCGAGGCCTGGGTCAGACCACTGTAACTACTCATCAAATTGAAACAGACGGCTCTCGCATCATTCGCTGTCGCCCGTACCGTGTGTCACCTTCAGAGCGAAAAGTTATAGAAGAATAACAAGTGAACGACATGCTGACACACAACATTATAAGGCTTTCAGCAAGCCCTTGGTCTTCTCCTGTTGTGCTTGTTAAAGAAAAGGATGATTCTGTGCGCTTTTGCATCGATTATAGGGCGCTAAACAAAATTACCCTTAAGGATGTTTATCGAATGCCTCGTATTGACGATGCTTTGGATACCTTACAAGGTGCCGAGTATTTCTCGAGCCTCGACTTGCGCTCCGGATATTGGCAGATTCCCATGCATGAGCCAGATAAAGAAAAGACTGCGTTTGCTACACCTGATGGCATTTTCGAATTTAACGTGATGCCTTTTGGACTGCGCAATGCACCAGCTAAGTTCGAACGTATGATAGATAGAGTACTACGTGGCTTAAAATGGAAGACCTGCCTTTGTTACTTGGACGACATTGTCATCTTTTCGTCGAGTTTCTCCCAGCACCTACAACGTATAGACCAAGTTCTCGCAGGTCTAGCAAAAGCTGGTCTCCAACTCAATACTAAAAAGAGTCGCTTTGCAAGCCGAAGCATTAAAGTATTGGGCCATGTCGTCAGTAAGCATGGCATCCAGCCTGATCGATCCCGATAAAATCGCTGCAGTACTGCAATTTCCGCCACCAACCGCACTTAAACAACTCCGCAGCTCGTTTGAGAACTCGTTTGAGGGTCTGGAAGGCGGCTTCACAGTCGTCCGACCACACAAAGGACGCGCTCGAAGTCAGAAGTTTGTGTAGAGGAGCGGCGATGGTGGTGAAGTCACGGGACAAAGCGGCGGAAGTAGGACGCCAGTCCTAGAAAGGACTAGCGTCCTACTTCCGCCGTTTTGTCCGTGACTTCGCCACCATCGCCGCTCCTCTACACAAACTTCTGACTTCGATCGTGTGGTCAATACAAAAATTTCGACCCTATCTCCACAGCCGCCATTTCACAGTTGTGACCGACCATCATGCTCTCTGTTGGTTGTCGCCCCTGAAAAACTTGTCTGGACGCCTCGGGCGTTGGGTACTGCGCTTACAGGAATATGACTTCACTGTCTCACGTATACGTCCGGCAAACAACATCAAGATGCCGACGCTTTGTCGCGCTGCCCGCTGTCCCCAAACGCCCATGCTTCACCTTCTGCCTGCACGTCACCATCTAGCCACACGTCTCAGCACACGTCCAGTAGCCCGGGACAGTCAGTTGCCTCAGTTGACTTTCTTCCGTCTACTGACATCGTCTCACTCCAACGTACTGACCCATACTGCCGTACGCTGATCGACCGACTTACTGGCTTGGCACGACCCCCCCAACAGTCGCTTGAGACGACAACTTTCGCGTTTTCAGCTTCAAGGTGGAGCGTTATTGAGATCAATCTACCATCCTTCCGGTAACGGATGGGTACTACTCATACCTCGCTCACTTCGACTCCAAGTATTAGAAGCATTTCACGACGACGCGACGGCTGGCCACTTGGGCTTTCATAAGACCTACGACCGCATCAAAACGCGTTGTTTCTGGCCAGGCCTTTCCACCTCTGTCGCCAAATACGTTGGATCCTGCGCGTCATAAAAACACAGAAAACGCTCGACATCCCTTCCAGCCGGTCCTCTGCAGCCTCTACCATGCCCGTCCACCCCCTTCGAAATTGTGGGCATAGACTTGTACGGACCCCTCCCACTCACTCCCGCTGGTCACCGCTGGATCGTTACCGCAGTGGATCATCTAACGCGGTACGCTGAGACAGCTGCTCTTCGCTCTGGTACTACCTCCGAAGCCGCCGAGTTTTTCGTGCACAGTATCGTTTTGCGCCACGGCGCACCTCGTGTCCTCCTGAGTGACCGTGGCAAGACGTTCCTATCGCATGTCCTACGTGAAGTCCTCCAGGCCTGTGACACCACCCATAAGACCACATCATCGTACCATCCGCAAACAAATGGTCTTACGGAGCGTTTTCATCGAACTTTGTCTGACATGCTGTCGATGTATGTTCGAGCCGATCACACCAACTGGAACACCATCCTACCTTTCGTGACGTTTGCGTACAATACTACCGTACAACGTACAACTAATTACAGTCCCTTCTTCATTGTGTACGGTCGTGCGCCGTCTTTCGTCTTGGACACTACACTCCTTTCAGCACCTGCTGCTCCATCCGCGTCTCTTCCTGAAGAATTTGCCGCTCGCATCTCCCGCTGCCGTGAAATTGCCCGCGCCAACAGCGCTACCATTCAGGACAAAAGGAAAATTCGCTATGATGCGACCTGTGGCGTTGCTTCGTTCCGCCCAGGCGACGAAGTTCTTTGTGGCCACCTGTTCGCCCACCGGGGCTCTGTGAAAAATTTCACCACAGATATCTTGGCCCCTACACCGTTTTGCAACGAACTTCGGCCGTTAACTACCGCGTCACTCCTGTCAGCTCAGCTACTGACCGCCGCCGCCGCACTACGGAAATCGTTCACGTATCTCGCCTGAAACCCTACATGCGCCGTACCTACCCTTTCTAGCTTGCGGTCTTGCTGACCGATCTCCTGAAGGGGGGAAGTTAGTGTGAGCGCATTTTGCGCATATCGTCGTCATCTGTACAAACGACTCATCATCTTGTGTGAGCGCTATTTGTGCATATCGTCGTCGCCATCTGTACATATGACTCATCATCATCTTTAGTCTCATGCGGTGCTTCGTCTCTAACTCGGGCGACTGCTCGGAAATAAAAGCATCGCATTGGTCGACGTCTGACAAGATTACTTTCCTGTAATCTGGGAGTAATTGGAGATCACAGGAAGAGGACTTCGTCCTGCAGTGGACATAAAATATAGGCGGATGATGACGATGGTTATGTCCTCAGCATTTATCACGTAATTTATATCCTCAATTTTCTCCAAATTTCTTGCAACCCTAGACACTGCGAAATTCAATAGCATGGGCGAGAGTACTGCCCCTTGCGGGTTGCCCTTATTTCCCAAGTTCTTTGCCTCTGACTTAAGCTCCCCCAGCATGAGGTGTGCAGACCTATTTCCGAGAAAGTAATTAGCCATGTTAAAACATCTCTTGCTTAGCCCCATCTCAGAGAGAATGTCAAGTATGGCCTTATGATATATGCGGTCAAAGGCTTTCTCCACGTCCAAACCCAAGAGCGCTCTCGTGTGCGCTGGGCTGGCCTGTCGGAGCTGGTGCTTGATCAGGAGCATAGCGTCCTGAGTCGACAGCCCTGGGCGAAAGCCGATTAAGTTGTACGGTAGGATGTCGTTTTGTTCAACGTATTTCGTGAGTGCATTGAGAATAACGTGTTCCATAGCCATGATGTTGGCGAAATAGGACGGAGGTTGTCTAGAGTGAGCTGTTTACCTAGTTTTGGTATGAGGATAGTGTTGGCTACCCTCCATTCCTCCGGATATACTCCTTTTTTCCACATTTCATTGAAGTGGTCAGTTACATAAGTGATCGATTCATAATCCAGATTCCTAAGGGTCTTGTTAGTTATTCCGTCGGATCCAGCCGCCGATCTACCGTTAAGACTGTAGAGAGTCGCCCTTACTTCGCTTTCCGTAAAGTAGCGGTCCATTTCCTCACATATGCCACCGGAGTATTCATAGCTCTCGTCCCCATTGTTCGGTAGCTTAAGCGGGAGATTAGTTATGTAGTGAATGGTCGGGATGTGCAGAGTGCCTGTGCTTGTACATATTCAACGAATTGTGTGCAGCAGCCGTAAATTCATATTTTGATATTTCAATGGCATGCATATCGTCGTGGCTGATATCAAAGCTCCCATATACATCATATACATATACGCGTGTACCTAGTGTTCAGCATAGATTCGACTTCCTGGTGTGTGCTGAAGTAAGAGTCGATATGATATGCCTAGTGCACAAGCGCGCATTTACAGCATTTACAGCAAGCGCGCATTTACGCATTTGCGGCGGAAATGCGGCGAGCAGTTATATTTTGTAAGTTTGATTGCAAGTAGTCTGAACTGCCGCGTTGTTTCTCGACACGTTTTATGTAGTCGTTCTTTAATGCTGCCTGTTTCGAAACCAGACTTTCGTCCGTGTGTAAAGTAACTGTGCGCAATCTTTGTCACGAGTGTTGGAGTCAAGGAATCAAATAAAACATAAGGACGGCTACCACACCTAGCTTCTTTATTCTCAATGCCCTCCCTAAAAATTTAGCCCCCCCCCCCCCCCTCCTAATGTCAATTCCTGGGGAAACCCCTGGTGGCTGCCGAGGTTGTTGCAGCAGGACAGGCGACGCTATCGTTGTCATCGTGCCTACTGTCTTGGTGTGGGCCGTTCTGGTCTGCTTGGGAAGAAGTCCGTGCTCCGGGGGCAGGTTTTGTAGCCTGCGGCTTGCTTGATGGTTCGGGGCAACGCTGGTGTTGTCTTCGGAGCGTGGGTCTGACGGGGGCGTCCGGTACATGAACACAAAAGAGCCTCCACGAGCTGTCACGTTGTAGTGACCGTCAAGAACGCAGTAGTAGCAAAACTGTGACTGACGAGATGAACTTTTTATTGGGCGACCTCTGGCCCATAAAAGCAAGTGACCCTCGAAGCACAACTATAGCGCGGCGAACACAGTCGGCGATCGTCTAAATCTGATTAGCGGTTCAAGCGCGTCTCCTTTTATACATCACTCGTCGAAGGTTCCATTGTAATCGCTCGTGCCCGCGTGGTTTCCAGAAACTACTGCACAATTCGTGTCGCGCATGCAATCAAGGCTCGGCGAGGATATACACAACACATAGAATCAACGAAAACATTCGCCTAAGTTCTAAATCATGTAGGCGCATCTTGCGCTGCGCTACAACGTTTAACATTTGTTGGCCGGTGAAAGAGGTCACCGAAGAAAGATAAACAAGTGCATATGTCAGTATATATTTAAACAGCATGTCATCTTATGCTGGGTTCCTGCGCACTGAGTCATCGAGGGTAATACGCTTGCAGACAAAATCGCCACACCCATAGCAACAAAATTACCTAACTCTTCAATAGCTGTTCCTGCCGGAGATTTGAAGCCTTTCGTTTGCAAAAAACTCAGGAGCTACTGGCAACGGTTGTGGGATACCGAAACCGGAAATAAACTCCTCTTGACAGTTGGGCAATTGACCATCAACAACAACATCACGACGAAATGATGTCTTGTTCTGTCGCCTCAGAATAGGCACACGTTTGGTACGCACAATTACTTGCTCTGTGGTGGTGAACACCCAATCTGTGGTAGATGTGGTGAGACGCTGACCGTCATTCACGTTCTCATAGAGTGGAAAAGCTGAAGCTGAGAGAAAGAAACACTTTTCTTTAGCATACCTGCAGCATATGCATCTCCATCAGACAATGTTTCTTAGTGCAGAACCGTTTTTTAGGGGCGAAGAACCTTAGGGCCGAGCCTTGTACCTCCCTCGTCGTCCGCTGTCCGTAGCTCTGGTTTGCATGGAGACCGCTAGGGGCGCTGCGGTGCACAAGGACGTAAAGTCCCTGTATGTTCCAAAGAACGCCAACATTATACTAATCCATAAGAGTTGAAGAATTATAGACCCATTAGCTTGCTTTCATTATTGTATAAAATATTCACCAATATAATTTCCAATAGAATCGGGCAACACTTGACTTCAGCCAACCAAGAGAACAGGCTGGCTTCAGGAAGGAATATTCTACGATGGATCATATCCATGCCATCAATCAGGTATTCGAGATATCTGCAGAGTACAATCAACCTCTCTATATGACTTTCATAGATTATGAAAAGACATTTGATTAAGTGGAGATACCAGCAGTCATAAAGGCATTGCGTAATCAAGAAGTACAGGAGGCATACGTGAATATCTTAACAGATATCTAGAAGGATTCCACAGCTACCTTGGTTCTCCACAAGAAAAGTAGAAAGTTACCTATCAAGAAAGGGGTCAGGCAAGGAGACACAATCTCTCCAATGCTATTCACTGCATGCTTAGAAGAAGTATTCAAGCTCTTAGACTGGGAAGGCTTAGGAGTGAGGATCAACGGCGAAAATCTCAGCAACCTTCGGTTTGCAGATGACATTGTCCTATTCAGCAACAATGGAGACGAATCACAGCAAATGACTGAGGACCTTAATCGAGAAAGTGTATGAATTGGTTTGAAGAAGAATATGCAGAAGACAAAGATAATCTTCAATAGCCTGGCAAGGGAACAATAATTCAGGATCGCCAGTCAGCCTCTAGAGTCTGTAAAGGAGTACGTTTATCTAGGTCAATTACTCACAGGGGACCGTGATCATAAGAAATAAATTTACAGAAGAATAAAATTCGGTTGGAGTGCATACGGCAGGCATTGCCAAATCCTGACTGGGAATTTACCACTATCGTTGAAAAGAAAAGTGTATAATCATTGCATTCTACCGGTGCTAACATATTGGGCAGAAACTTGGAGGTTAACAAAGAAGCTCGATAACAAGTTAAGGACCGCACAAAGAGCGATGGAACGAAAAATCTTAGGACTAACGTTAAGAGACAGGAAGAGAGCGGTGTGGATCAGAGAACAAATGGGGATAGACGATATTCTAGTTGACATTAAGCGGAATAAATGGAGCTGGGCAGGCCATGTAATGCATACGATGGATAACCGGTGGACCATTAGGGTTACAGAATGGATACCAAGAGAAGGGAAGCGCAGTGGAGGTCGGCAGAAAACCAGGTGTTGAAGTTAGGAAATTTGCAGGCTCAAGTTGGAATACGCTAGCGCATGACAGGGGTAATTAGAGATCGCAGGGAGAGGCCTTCGACCTGCAGTGGACATAAAATATAGACTGATGATGATGATTATGATGTTCCAAAGGTAGCGCAAACCATTGTTCAAATTGGAAAGGGGAATTTCCTCCCCGCCCTTTACCCCTCTCCTGACTTCTTCGCCGTTTTCCACTCTCCCATTGGACGAGGCTTGACACGTGACGAATAACCCGCGCGGCTTTTGTTATCGCGGGAAAACGGCGCCATTATTGAGCGTACAAACACCGGGACACATGTGCGCTGTGCGTGAGCGCACGGATGGATGGATGGATGTAAAACTTTAATGAACCTGAGGTACGCGACTCAGCGCGCAGCGGGCCGCTCCCACGTTGGGACATTCAGGCCATGCCCGACCGCCGCATCGTGGGCCCTCTGGACAGCCCATAGTTGCGCCCCGGCATCGGGGCTTTTTATAGCGGAGAGCCACATGCTTTAAGACGCGCTCGGCTGCAGCACGATGCCGACTTGCTGTGCTGTTGAGTGTTCGAATACCATTGCCTAGGGGGGCAAGCTTTTTGCGGTTCCTCGTACCTCAAACGGCGAGCGATATGGCTCCACCGTATGCGACTGGCTTCAAAAAAGTCTGGTAGCAGGAGTACTGCAATGAGGGTCACCGTTACAAACATGCAATAATTTTGTTTGAAGTTTTCACTATAAGAATATGGAAGTATGTAATGCGCAATGATTGATGTGTTGCAATGCCTTTATCTTATTGTCTATATATCAGGAATTCATAAAGGTGATCTTACCTTTATGCAATGCGGATGTTTTGTGCAATAATTGTTTTGTTTGAATGTTTCGTCTTAATACGAATATATTTGTGTTGTGAAAGAGTGCCTTTATCTTTATTTATACGCTTACAACTGCGCGAAGATGCAATGTGCAATGATTGCTGTGTTTCAATGTGTTATCATATCTGGAAGCTTGTGAACGGGAAATAGTGCTCTTTATTCGCTGCAATAATCGTGTTTACTTTGTGTCAGCTATGTGCAAATGTGTGTTCATAAAAAATATTTAAAAGTTTTTGGCAGTTGGAGGCGTCATTACAGAGGGAGGTTCTGATCGCTGTTCTCACCCAGTTAGTGATGAACGCGGGAAGGTGGGTGCGTTTGCGCGTTCACCATCAGCCAACGACTGAGTAAAAAAAAAAAAAGTCCCGGTTTATGCTCTGCGGCGAACAAAAGGGCGGATTTTGGCAATATGAATACCAGCATGACTTCTCATAAAATGGCATAATGGAAGAGTCGCCAATTAAATAGCAAAACGCAGAAAGCGCGCGCACACACGGGAACCAAGTCATATCACTGAGGGAGAAAGAACAGCGCGCGGATGCGCTTTTGGAAATTAAAAAAAAACACATTGAGGGTATTTAGTACATAAATGTCTCCGCCGTGTTGTGTGTGCATAGTTTAATGTAGCTCTGTTTTCGCAAACGCGTCAGGTAAGTAGAAGACCATTCGATTCCGAGAAACAATCAGCAGTAGTAAAGACTGCTTAGGATTGCGTTTAACTTGTTCTACTTATCGTCTTCCTCATCTGAGTGACGCAGATTCTACTAATACTTGAAGGTACTGCATATCTTACGTAGATATCTTACGTACGAACAGCCTTGGTAAAATGCGCCTAGAACAGTCGCGTTACAAGGAAGCGCTTCAACGCGCCGCATGCGATACGAAATGAAGCGGGCGGTAGCGGCCGCGCGCTTCGCTCACTAATGGCGGCCTAGAGGGAGGGGCGAGGAGGAAACGGAGCGGAGAGGAGGAGTTTGCGCTACCTTAGAAAAAACAGGGGCCTTACAAGGGCATTCGTTCCCGACGCGCGCTCTCTTTCTCTCTCGTCCGTAGCTCGGCTTTGCGTGGAGTCCGCTAGGGGCGCTGCGGTGCACAAGGGCGTGCACCGCAGCGTCCTAGAAAGCTTTTATTGGAAAAAGCCAGCAGAAAATGTCCCTAACAACACGGCAGCAGGACCCGATGAAATCCAAATACAGGTAATCAAAAACCTCGGTCCAAAAAGCAAGGCACTGCTGACCAATGCCATAGAGCAAATGATTAGAACAATAAAAATTCCCGTTGGATGGCGTGAAAGCAATATGAATCTCATCTACAAAGGCAAAGGAGATAAGGATAAGACGAGCTCGTACAGGCCAGTTACAGTAACATCGGTAGAATGGCAATGCAAACCATAAAATTAGAACTGTCGAAGTGGGTGGAGAAAAACGATGTATTGGGGGAACTACAGAATGGGTTCAGGCCAGGCAGACGCTTAGAAGACAATATGTTTGTACTAACTCAGTGCATTGAGATTTCAGTAGCTCAGAAAAGACATTTATGGATAGCATTTCTAGATATTAAAGGAGCTCATGACAACGTAGACAGGGAATTGTTGTGGGATATTCTTCAATACGAAGGCATAGACGACGATTTCGTGGAGCTGCTGAGGGAGATATACAGAGACAACCAAGTACAAGTGGCATGGGAAGGCCGAAAAGGAAATGAAATGGTGGGAATTCACCAAGGATTGAAACAAGGATGCCTGCCCTCTGTCATCATTGTTGTTCACGCTTTACGTCAAGGGTATAGAAAGACGACTGGAAAATAGCGAATTAGGTTTTAATTTATCCTACATGCGTAATGGACAAATGGTGCAAGAGAAGGTCCTTGGACTGATGTACGCAGACGAAATTGTGCTACTAGCGGGCAATAAAAAAGATTTACAGATACTTGCGAATATCTGTGGGAATGCAGCGACAAATCTAGGCCTTAATTTTAGCACAGAGAAATCAGGAATTATGATCTTTAATGAATACACGAGTAACTTCGTGGTGTCAATTCAACAGCAAGCAATACCCATAGTGAAGCAATATAAGTACCTCGGCGTACACATAAATGACGGAAAGAATTACTCAAGCAACCACCAAGATAATCTGAAAATAAAGGGGAAGCGGAATGCAGCAATAATGAAACACAGAGCACTGTGGGGCCACAATAAGTATGAGGTGGTGCGTGGAATCTGGAAAGGAGTAATGGTGCCAGCGCTAACATTCGCAAATGCCATTATATGCTTAAAATCGGATATATTGGCGGGTTTGGAAGTTAACCAAAGATCAGTAGGCCGGTTGGCTTTGGGAGCACACGGTAATACGACAAATGAGGCAGTGCAAGGTGACATGGGTTGGGCCTCTTTTGAAGTCAGATATGCATAGAGCAAAATTAGTTTTGAAGAAAGGCTCAGGAACATGGATTAAAATAAATGGGCGGCTAAAGTGCGCAAGTATCTCTACATGAAAAGCGTGGACACAGAATGGAGGAAGAGGTCAAGGAAGTTGGCAACCAAGTACAGAATAATCGAAACTGTAAATAGACAACCAGGGGTCATCAGAAAGAAAGTCAGAGAAATAGAGACCCTGAATTGGATGCAAAGAATGGAAACAAAAAGGAAAATGGAGATTTACAAGAATGAGAAGAAAGAAATTAGAAGGGAAAATCTGTACGATAACACAAAGGGCAGTGCCTTGCTATTTGAGGCTCGAGCCGGTTGCCTAAGGACGAAAACATATCGGAACAAATATTCGGAACTAGATGAGACATGTGTATGCTGCAGTAAAGATCCAGAAACCACTCAGCACATCCTGATGGAATGCGACGGGATCCACCCAGAGAGAACCGTAGGTAAGATAATGCACAAATTCCGTCCATTTGCTTTATTATATAACGAAAATGGATCCCCGAGGCGCGTCTCAACAGCGTCGTCGCACCACACAATCTTGCAAAATAGTACACGTAAATCTGAATAAGCGGCGATCACTTCGGCGTTTAGAATGCAGGCTAATGCTATTTATTTCTCTCAAAATGAAACACGCCCACCAGAGCCTTTTATTAAGCGAAAATGCGACAAAAAAGTGTCCTTCAAAACATCTCGTTTCTTCCTAGGTGCAAGACAGCGTGACAAAAATTATTTTTCTCAAAATAAAACACGCACACCAGCCTTTTATTAAGCAAAAATGCGACAAAAAAAAGTGTCCCTCAAAACATCCCGTTTCTTTCTAGGCGCAAGACAGTGGGCGAAAAATTAGCAAGATAATACGCACCACAGCTTAAGGTGCACAACGGCTGATTTGACGAAACTTGAGTACGTAGGAAAAATAGACCACACTCAGACGTCTGGACGGGTTTCGAGCCGCGAGCGCTGGCAACTCCACTAACCGCGGTGGTAAGCACAAGTGACGCCTTGAAAATTTTCTGTCTTCATGAGTCAGACTCATGAAGACAGACAGTCTTGCTCCACGTTTCAAGGCATCGCATTTGAAGCGAAGAACGACGCACGCAGTATCAGAAAACCACCACCCGCATACGGGCCTCCAAGCCAGTGATGGCAGGCGCCACTAAAAGTTACCACGTACCAAACAACCACGAATGTTCCGGCAACCTTGTGGGCCTATTCCGCCCCAGAAGGCACCGCGCACGGGGCCCCTGAGAGAGGGAGGGGTGGCTTCAGAGGAGGTTGGCTTGCCGAGGCTAGCGGAATCACGTGACGCTCCCTCCTAGTATTTTTTACCTCCATGTCTGCCAACAACCGCGCTCGTCGCTCGCCCGCACCGTCTCTTGTCTCCACACGGCTCTGACCTTTCTGCGCCGTGCATTCGACGCTCAGTTTCCGTTGAAGCGATAGACCACTCGTACCTTCGCCCGTTACTGCGGCGTATGCGCTTGCTGCCAGCGTTTTGACAGTCGTTGTCTGCAGTCATTCAGTGTGATCTATTCATGTTTGTTTGTGCGCGCTCACACCACGCTTGTTCATTCAGTTAGTAATAGTCGGGCCACATTTTCCAGCGCACGCTACACATGCAATGCTGCCCGGATCGGCAGTGCAGCGCTCCAGGTGTGTCCCTTCGCACGCGCAGCCCACGGGAAGCCTTTCTCATCAACACCACCGTTTCACACGCGCCTTCTCGTGGTCATCGAGTCTCTCTTCATGTCGGTCTACTTACGCCGCAGCACACCTGCTTACTTAATCAGCTCATGTTTACTACAATTCATATTGCTACCAAAGCCGCTCACCTTACTTCGTATGACATTGCTGTGTTGCTATCGCATTCATTGCTTCGCCCTTAGGGCTAAACTGTGACATTTTTCTATACCAATCTTATCATACACCGCTCACAGCCGGCTGATCCCGTTGATAACGCGAGCGGACCGTCGCGCTGACCACTGGCAAAGCGCGATAAGCGCGAAAAGGCATTATTACCGGAAAGGCATCGCTACAAAATACCGGCCCAGCTTTCGCAAGAGGCCCACCGAGAAGGCACATAGAAGCGAATGTGTTACGGCGAAGCTGTTGCATGCTATAGTTCCGCGTCCGTGTACACAGGAAGTGGGCAACTATTTTGTGGCGTCTCGTTCACTTGGTATATACCAAAATTGGCAAGGAAAGAGAGAAAGAAGGAAGGTAAGAAAGAAATCACGTGTGTTAAGAAATTCTTCGCAGACTCACATTTTGAACAGATAACTCTTTAATTGAGAAATAAGAGAAAAATAAGAGGAGTAACAACGTGCCTTACGACTGCTTCCATCGCGGGTCGCCCTCCTTCCTCTCCATGTTGCCAGCCTAGCATTTCGATTCCGCTAACACTCGGCCATTCCTGGCAGCGAACTGTCCTCAGTTCATGTGGTGTAGTCCCGAAGATACGCAGGTCTTTTGGACACACGTGTGCTACGTCTCGGCACGCTTTCTTCCTCGTCGGAGCTTGACTGGTCGAACTGTTCCTGGCATCTTCCACCCCATCTCTTCAGTTGGCTGATGTGGGCAGTTGTCGAGTAGACCCTTTTCCTTCCGTTCATCTCGGTCACTCTGTAGGTGTCTGCTGGAAGTACTTCTATCACAGTGAGTGGACCTCTGAACTTCTTCTGGGTTTTTGTTGGGGCACCAGTGTGCTCTGGAACGCAGCGCATGACCACTATGTCTCCAACACTCAACTTGTCCGCTGTGAAGTGACGCTTGTCGAAGTACTGCTTCGACCTTGCTTGCTGGCTCGCTATGTCCTTTTGAGCCATCTCTTGAAGTTGCTCCGGGCAGACCCACTCGTTATTCTCAGTGTTCAGCCATCTGAGGATACCACCCTGCATCCTTGGTTGATATCCATGCAAGAGCTTGAAAGGGCTAGTCCCTGTTGAGGCATTGTAAGCAGTATTTAGGTAACTTTCTACCTCCTTGATCTTCTGATCCCAATCTTTGTGAGCTGGGTCCTTGATTGTAGCCATAATACACGGTACCAGAGTTCGGTTCACACGCTCCACCTGGCCATTAGCCCTTGGATGATGTGCCGCGTTCAGTGTGTGAGCCACACCATTTTCCTGACAGAAGGCTTCGAAGCCGTGGGACGTGAAACAGGAACCACGGTCCGATATGATGCGCTCCGGTAGTCCAAACTCTGTTATGAAGTTCTGCATACACCGCAGTACATTTCTCGCCGAGGTGTCGCGCACAGGGTAGAGGCGCACAAACTTGGTCAGATTGTCCACCAGCACCAATATCCACTGGTTCTTCTTGGAACTTCTCACAAACGGACCAACGTGGTCCACATGAACAACTTGAAATGGTCTCTTCCCAGGTGGTATCGAGTGCAGAAGCCCAGGCTTCTTACCTCCTGGTACCTTTGTGATTAGACATTCAAAACACATACGGATGTGCTGGTCCACGTAGCGCTTCATGCGAGGAAACCAATAAAGTTCCTTGATTTTTGTCACCGTTCGGTCTGTAGCAAAATGTCCCTGTAAGTCATGAAACTTGACGCACAATGTTTTGCGCATGCTTTTAGGCATCACAAAAAGAAGTCGTCCGTCTTCAACGTAAAACAGTTTTCCATCTCTCAGCCGTAAGTTCTTGACTTTGGCACTCTCTTCTTGGGTCCTTTCTTTGACTGGCTTCTCCAATATTTGGGCGAGCTTCGCCAAGTCCGCATCAGAGCGTTGAACGATCACAACTTGGTCCTCCAATGTCATGGTAAGGCACACCTCGATCCTTGTCTCAACAACCTCATCAAGCGTGTCCCTTGGCGCTCCTACAGGTTCACGACTCAAATAGTCCACATGTGCCATTTTCTCTCCTGCTCGGTGCTTCACCTCAAAGTCATACTCTTGAAGTAAGTCGAACCACCTTGCTATCTATGGTTTAAGAGTCTTGTGCGCATTCAGATACACAATTGCTTGACAATCTGTAACCAGCGTGAACGGAATGCCTAAGAGAAATGGACGAAGTCTTTCCATACTCCAGACTATCGCCATCAGCTCCAGTTTTCCCGCATGGTAATTCCCTTCAGCATCAGTGGTACGCTTACTGACACAAAACATCAAGTGCCAGCGTCCCGCCTCATCTTGTTGAAGGATCATCCCCGCAAGTCCATGTCTGCTTGCGTCCGTGTGGAGCTCTGTCGGAGCCAAAGGGTTGTACAACTTCAGAACGGGTGGTGCTGTCAGTTCCTTTCGGAGCTGGTCGAAAGCTTCCTGCTGCTCCACTCCCCACGTGAACTTCGTGTCTTTCTTGGTCAGAGAAGTAAGCGGTTCTGCCTTCAGGGCATAATGGGGAATGAATTGTCTGAAAAATCCCGTTAGACCCAGAAATTTCCTTACACTGTGAACATCAGTTGGCGTGCTAGCGTTCAGTATGGCTTGTTGCTTCACTTCACCTGGCTGCAGGTAGCCTTTCGCAATCTTGAAGCCTAAGTAGTCGATTTCCTCACTTCCAAACACACACTTGGATATTTTCAGGGTTAGACCAGCAGCTCGCAGGACATCCAGTACTTGTTTGAGCCGAACCAGCAACTCTTCCCAATCCTTGGCTGGAATCAGCAGGTCGTCCATGTAACACAATGCTACAGTGTTACGCAGAGATCCGAGGACCTTGTTCATTAGACGTTGAAATACAGCAGGACCATTTCTCAACCCGAACACCATACGTTCAAACTGCCCGGTCTCATCAGGCGTGATGAATGCAGTCTTGGCCTTCGATTCCCCCCTGGCTACAGGCCTGGTAGTCGTAGAACTCTGTCACGGGACAGCGGCTATAAATGTGTAAGTTGCAGGTGCACAGTGGAGATTTCCGGAAAGGAAATACTAGTAGGGGTGTGCAAATATTCATTACTGTGAACGAATCAAATAATGTACTGTTCAATTCGGTTTTCGAATCGCATAGTCATTATTCGATTCGATTTTTCTTTGGTCGTATTCGATTTGTATTCGATTCGGTAACAAAAGTTAATATTCCCGGGCGCCTGTCAAATAGACAGCATAGTACACGTGGTTAGGCTGTTTTATTGGGATAGAAATTGTGCGCATAATCGCGCGGTTACGGGTTCGATGGCGCACCCGCTATAGAGCCCACGCGAATAGTTTTGGAGATCACGTCATTCGAGTTCCAAAGCCGCGGTACAGTGGAATGGTAAATGAAGCGGTTGCACAGAACGTTTGCTTTAGGAAATTCACACTCGCTTACCGCTGCTAGCGTTATGATTACGATGGCCATCGCAAGCACTCGCGCATAGCCTTGCGCGCAGCCCTCAGAAGTTGTCCATGTTTCGCCGAACGCCATTTTCGTGACACAGGCGTCCAATACCAAGTCCTCACATTAGCCTATGGCATAAGATCACATTATCTACACAAGCAGGGACTGCATAAACAAATTATTTGCGAGAAGTACTTCTTCTAATAGTCATCAATCTATATAGTGTAAATTGTGCACGTGTTGTCTGCCTTTTTCGCGCTGTCCATGCTTTCATTTATCTCTCTCTCTCTTTCTCTCAACTTTGTCTGCTGAATTCGGAGACTTTCGAGCGCATGTGAGACTGTATTCTGTTGTGCACATTGTTGTGCATGCAATGGCGGAAAAGAAATGGCAGAAAACTCTGCTCGGTCGGCTGCCATGCACCACAACAAGCAAACTGTAATCACTACAGTGATATTCAAGGGTACGATGATCACTCAAAAAAGTACGTGGGGGTGGGACCACTAGGCGAGTGCGATAATTACGCGGATAAATACGATACATCTTTCAACGAGAAAAACACCTACTGGAAATCACGTGTTTCAAAACTTCACTGGGCGTTGGAACACGTGACATTTGCTTAGTAGCACGCGGCTTGAAATGCAGCAGGTCACGCACCCATCAGCACTTTTCGCTGCAGTCTGTAAGGCTCGCTCATTGTTTGCTGCTAATCCTATCATTCCACTGGCGTCGCGTACAATAGTCAAACACAGTACCGTGCCACACACGTCACACCTCATCTCTTGGGGAAAGCACGTTTCCCGATATCGTTGTACGAGCCTGCAAAATAAAGGGGGCGAGGGCAATTTTCAATTCTCCTTGGCTAACCTGCCGGATATCTGGCATGCACTCATGATGCACGGCGCTTTCTTTCTTTCTTTATTTCTCTCCCCGCAGCCACAAGTTAGGGAACTCATGTAGGACTACATTGAAGGCGTGGTTGCAGACACGTGTGCTTGAAGGAAGTGGGGGAGGCGCTGTGACTAGACTGAGCCAAACACTCAAACCTGGAGAAAGAATTCCCTCCGCGTTTTGCCCGCTTCGTAATGTTTAGTGGCGCCACATTTGACAAACGTTGGAACTGACGTGAAACAGCTTGATATCTTTTTGCACAGATGGCGCCACCACCGAAAATTGCCTGTCAGATTTATTATTTATTTAAAATCTTCTATTTCAAGCACTGCTTAGTAAACCTCGTGAGTGCTAGTAATTACATGACACTGTCTGCTTATAGTAATGTGCAACAATTGTGAATTCGCGTGTACATGACAAAGAATGTCAATTTGCACGGACCTAGTAAGCAGATAAATTAGCTGAATTCACTACTCCCATGTATATTCCCTAATTAACATAAGCCAATTTTCTCTTCATATAAATTGAGATAAGGGCTTGCTGCTTGATTATTGAAAAGTTCAGTTTCAGCTCGAATAGTTTTGTCCCATCGCCGGTAAAGCGTGACCAAGTATAGTCATAAATTGCCAAATGTAAGTAATAATACCTCTCGAAGTGTTCATTATAACGCAAAACAACTTTGCGTAGATGATAAGTACATTGTAGCCTAGAAAACCACTAAATATTGTTGTCCTGAGTTTAAAAGGAAAAAAAGATATTCATTCATAAACGTTTGTAGTTTTGCCCATTTTTATTGGCGCCTATATAAATTTCTAATTGCTTTACACGCAATTTCTCTTCATAGAAACCTTGTATAACATTTCATTTAAAGACACAGCAAATTTCATATTGTTATGCTGAACAGTTTAGTCGGAATGGCAGTACAACGGAGGCTAGTACAGCAAAAACGCCATTTTTTGCTCCCACTGTTTTGACTGCCGTTAGGTAACGCTTCAGCCTAGGCGATAATACTAGGTATCCCTGGAAAGCGCAGAAAGTAAGCTTTCTAATGCAATAAAGTTCTCATTTGTCCAATGAGCGCAGGAAGCACAGTGCGTCCGAAAACAATGACTAAAATGCCGAGCGCGTCCCACTGCTTATTTAAAGTTCGTTAGCTTGTTTTACAAGCTTTAAGAAGTGCCTTATACACGTTAGAATGACCTAAGTTCATTTTTACATCTCGGTACATGAAAATAGCGCAAGTCCACCTATTCCGCACTTATTCCATTCCTTTTTCTATTTCTACCGCCCTCTATCTCCTAGGGCGTTTAAATTTCTCAATCCCTCCTCCATGCAGAGTAAATATCATGTTGTCGACTGTAC
Organism: Dermacentor silvarum; assembly: GCF_013339745.2. Lineage (NCBI taxonomy): Eukaryota > Metazoa > Arthropoda > Arachnida > Ixodida > Ixodidae > Dermacentor > Dermacentor silvarum. The sequence continues at coordinate 15,210,590 of NC_051159.1, forward strand.
AAACCCGGGCAGAAATCTCTGCGTTTCATTAGAGCTCTGACTTCAGCAAATATCCTTTCTCTCGTGGCCTCGACGTTAGGCTTCAGTTCAGCTCCAAGGGTGTTTTCTCTGCCATGCACTACTTTCTCTGCGACACAAAATGATTGCTGAGGTAATTTGATAGTTTTGTCGGTCTTTTGTATTCTTTTGCAAGTGCCAAGTGCCATTTATTCCAACTTCATATAATGCGGCACTTATAACTTAATTTTTTTTCATTACACCACTGTAAATTTACCTTGTATTTCCTATTACAGAGTACCGAACCACGCGCGTTTTTACTCCGCAATTATTTAATTATTCATTATTACTGCTACCAACTTTTCCTTCTCATATGTCTTTTTGTCCTCACGTCCCCCTCTTAGCCAAGTTCTTGTTGTCGGTATTGGCAAATGTATGGCGTCGGCGAACTCCATCTGGCACGTCGTTTGCAGCGCTGTGGAAGCTGCAAAGCACTTTAGCCAGTATGAAGGCCGAATGCAACTCGAGATGTGTCCATCCGCGTCTGCTCAGCGGCTGCTGATATTCGCGGCATACGAGGTGCATGCGCAAAGGTCCTAACATGTCAGGTATCGCTGTAGAGTATCACTATAGTCAGGTACAACTTTAGAAGACAGGAGGAGGCCCCGCCCAGTTGACCGAAGCGCAGCAGCCAATTCCTCCGCGACTAAAGAAATAGTCCCACTCAAAAAATTGTGACTGCTTCTAAAACGCGTATTTGTCCGTATAAATAAGATTTGTGTATCTTGACGAGTGGTTTGGTAAAACTCTCATGATGGAAATGCTACCGCACATGCCGGATCGCGAGAGAAAAATAACTCCGTGCCTTCTACAACGCTGTGTGTCGTCTGCTACGGAGCAAGATCGACAGCACCGGGCGTAGCAGTCGCTGGCTTAATAGCATAAGATTCATATATACTTTTTGTGTGTTTGCACAACCTTATTTATTTATTGTGTTGGGCTTATTCTTAATTATTATTTTGTTTCTTTTTTTCGCGGTTGCGAACCTGCGATCTCGTGAGTTCGCGCACGATCGCGCGCGGCATTCCGTGCCAGTTTTCCGCCATGGAGCCCAGCGAGGTGACATTGGAACGCGATCCTTTGTTGCCGAACGAGCCTTGTGTCGCCTCGATGACCACACCACCAAGGAGCCTGGGCAAGAACAAGAGCGGCCACATCCTGAACAGCGATTCATGCATCATGATCTTCCACTGCTACACGTTTTGGCGTAACAGGCAGCCTGAACGCAGCGTGGAGGACACGAGCAAGTTTGTCGCCGACAAGCTCGGTGTCAGCGAAAGGACTGTGTCCAGGGTGAGGGAGGAAGTTAAAGTTTCGCATTTTTTGGGTGGCAAACTGACGACGCCCTCGCGAAAGCGCCCACGCAATGCGGAGAAGAGGAGACGCAGCGCGAAGTTTGACAACTTCACGTTGTGCGCGCTGAGGTCATGTGTGCACGATTTCTTTCGCCGCAACGAGACACCGACGGTCGAGAAGATAACTACCGAGTTCTCGGAGCGCATGGAACTCCCATCACCAGTGGCGTAGCCAGAAATTTCGTTCGGGGGGGGGCTCAGGTTGCGGCGCGGCCTCCTCCTTATAGAATTTGTCGAGGGATCAAATGCATATACAATAACTGCATTGCCAATGCCATTGTATATTAGATGCTGCAAACGAATTATTGAATGCTATGCACTGTCAAGTAAAATATGTATTTTAGGGGCGAAGCTCCTTAGGGTGTGGGTCTGTCCCTCCTCTGTAGTATGTAGTAGTAGTAGTAGTAGTCGTCGTCGTAGTAGGTAGCCACGTCTACTTTTATGAAAAAAAAAATCCGAAAGTTGTGTCCGTAGCGCGGAATCGAACCAGGGACCCCTCGCTTCCGAACGTGCGGCGCTAGCCACTACGCCACGAAGCGCACATGGACACACGCACCACGATGACAATAAATACCCAACATTAACGAAAGACTGCGCGTTTCTAACGCGTTTGTGCTAGCGCGTTACGGCCCGTGTAAGAAGCTGGTGTAAGACGCTGCGGCCTCTCCGCCTTACCCCCGTATTCATAAACGCTCCTCGACTTGAACTTGACTTGCCACCGCCTTGGGCGGGAGGATCTGGAAGGAAGTCTGCTGGTCTACACAGATGGATCAGTCCTGGCGAACGGATCGGCTGCTGCAGCCTGCACCATCCCGGCTAGGGCGGTCCACAGACAATGTCGGATCCCCTTTTCCGCGAGCTCTACCGCGGCAGAACTAGCGGGGCTCCACCTAGCCACCGATGTCCTGGCTGAGGACCCTCCTGGGCAACCGGTGGCAGTGCTCTGCGACTCGAAGCCAGCGCTCCAGAGCCTAATAAACCACCGCCGATCAGGGCTTACGGGGGCCCTGCTCAGCTCGAAGTTCTCGGCATTGGCTGCCGCGGGGGTCACCATCTCATTTCATTGGCTGCCTTCCCATGGTGGAATAGCAGGTAATGAGGCAGCGGATACCCTCGCCAAAACCGCCCACCATCCTGAAGTGCCGCTCACACGAGCAGTCGCTTCCTCAGATTTTTCAAGGCAGCGCCTGAAAAAACTGCTCACAATCGTCCACCCGGATGCCAGAGTGGCAAATGGCAACGGTCCCAGGCCACTTCCAGAGTGTGGCCTTACCAGGAGGGAACGCGCAACGTTGCTTCGAGTGCGCACGGGCTGTGTCTGGACGGCGGCGCGGCTGCACGCCAAGGGACGCTCCACATCACCGGCCTGCGAACGTTGTGGCGACCCCGAGACCCTCGAGCACCTTCTCTGGGCATGCCCAGCGCTGGCACAGGACCGCTCAAGGGTCATCACTGCCTACAGACAACAGGGTCTACCTGCTGCGACAACCAGCGACCTCCTGTTGCCGTCACCTCCCCACCTCCGAGCTCTCCACAGCCTTTTGGAGTTTGTGGAACTGAACGGAATCTCCGCCCATCGCTAAGCACTCGTCCCTAGCAGGCCATCGCCTCCATCACCAGCCTCCTCCATGATCGGATGAGACTCTTGCTGCTTCTTCTTCTCTTCCCTCCCTTTCAACATCTTTATCTCCTTTTTCCCCTTCCCCTGACGCTGCGCCGTGCTCCCTATTGGGCAGCAGAAATAAGCGTCACTTTCTTCTTCAATAAAATCACTACTACTAACGCCTTGGGCAGCGCATTCGAAACGCGTTGAAGGCGGTGGCAAGTCAAGTTCAAGTCGAGGAGCGTTTATGAATACGGGGGTTATACTCTCTCAGCAGTCATGTGATGGCGTCGGCAAACGCGGTGCACGTTCCGGCATGTGTAAACGGCTGCGTAAGACGCTGTGGCCTCTCCCCCTTACTAGAGAGTACTGCACGTTTCTAACGCGTTTGTGCTAGCGTACCCTTAAGCGGGAGATGGTGCAATTATAATGAAGGGCGCTGTTATAAAATAGGAATGACGTCACATATGGCGCGTGTCATTGGTGGAAGTCAATCGTTCGATTTAGTGCGGCGAGACTGGGCGAATTACACGGACGATTCACGGCTTACCGATGATTCCCTCCGGAGCTTCGCCCACTCATCATCATTCACCCCATGGATATGCGGTGTTTTTTGCTGCAGTGACAAACAAAGCCCCCTGTTTGAGCAGGTCAGCAGAGAGAGGCCTGGCCTCGCGCGAGCGTTGCATGCTGCCGCCTCGCGCGTACATTAAAGGGTTTTTTTTCATAAAAGGATATATTCGTATGTCCCAAAAATTGTGGCAGAAGCAACTGATATCAATGCATCTGCGTTTTCTTTTGTCTATTTAATAAGTAAAGAAAATATCACACGAACTTTAGAACTATATCAGTTCGAAACCAGCAAAGCGGTGTGTGCAGCTGATATGAAAAACATAAAGGCCAAGAAATGCATAAGTTGAGGAGAAATATTTTGATGAATCTTTGTCATTCAAGAACTTTGTTTACATTTTTGTACATATGCAACGGAAAGGAAGAACCTCAATGACGCTGTCCTTCGGTGCAATAGATTGCGCAGGAGCAGCTGTAACCGGTCGTGTATTACAATTACACCGAGATTATACTCGCAACAGTGAGTAGAAATAAAATGTAGGAGTTCTGAAAAATATACATTAGAAATGCGAAGATAGAATGGAAAAAAAATAAATGCGAAGATACAACTCGCTAAGGGGCAAAAAAGAGTCGCTGGAAACAAAGTTCACTGCTTGTATACACAAAACCTCGCAACAAGATATTTAAAGACACGTATAAGTCTGCAATAAATCTACGTATTTAAGCAAACGTCACTGCATATAATGCGTCAAACAAGACAAATAAACATGTTGCGCAGTCACAGATAGTAAACTTTGCGCACAGAAAGACAGATGATCCAGGCAAGAACAAAACTATGATCGCAGAAATCGTGATATGTACTCGGGCCATGCGACGGTCGTGACAGCGCCATATGGGTAGAGTAATAGAGGAATAATGCAGAAATCCGTTCGAAAATGTTTAATTTAACTGCCTGCACCGCGCCAACAATTATTCTGCACCCAAAACTAAAGGAGGGTGTTGCTTCGTTTCAAAAAAGAAATAAAAGCAGGTAGCTAAAAAGGAAAGAAAAGGACAAACGAAAGCCACAGATGGTGCAGCAAGTTAAACTATCCAATATCCGAGTTTGTTTTTGGCAAACGCCGCGTGGGCCGGGGTTTCAATGAGCAAGGCCAGTCAAAATTGGTTATTGATGTCCTCGTAATTTTTGTATTCGCTTGATAATTTTGATCATGATGCTAACTGCGAGAATAAACGGCGAAAATTTCTGCGGTTTTAAAAGCTAATGAACAGTCATACGTTTTCATAATTAAAAGCTTATGGACCTGAAGGAACATAGCTTTTTACTTGCATTGCTTTTTGCTGCTTCGCTATCTACAGGACAAACTTCTCTCGGCGGGAAGTTGAGTGAAGCGGTCAATGACTTCGGGCACGTTGATGCCGTCATTTCTGTGGGGGTATAGAAGCGCCAGCCTAATCATGGGTTCCACAGACATTGTAGAGCGCAAGTAGTTTTTTAGTAAACCTTTGTTAAAAAATATTCTCTCTGCGCTGGCAGTGGTCACTGGAAGGGTGACTAGAATCTGCAGTATTATTTACACATTTACATAGAACCTGCAGTGGCAATGAGAGCTGGGCATTTATTCCGGTGTTAAAACCTAAAACACTCCTTCGATGTCGTTGGCATCCTTGTTTACGTACCTTGCAAAAACAGTAGGCTGTTCGATTCCAGCCATGTCCGTCGTTTCGTCAGGAAGTATGGAGAAGCAGCCTGCTTTTGCATCTATAGGCTTTCTTTGATAATTTCACCTCAAATTTCTATAATTAGGTTTTGCGGATCTGGGCTTAAATACGAGGCATTACTGGGGCAACTTTCCAAATGGTTCTTCAGATATGTATCTCCACAATCAGCTCGCATGCGAAGAAGCGCTTTGAAAATACCTGTATTTTCAGGGGGGCTATGCTGAAATCCATAGGGCCACTGCCCCTGTGGCCACGGAGAGCCAGACCTTGTAGCACGCAAAAAAAAATCTCAATAGTAGGCCGTTTACTTTCTTCTGTTTTCCCATATTTTACTTTGCCTGCCCTGGTCCAGGTGATCGATCACATTGGGCACGCTTCCTGAAAATCTTTGGAGAAAATTATCAGCTGCTAGCTGACAGTCACGGTGATATTTAGTATTTTCTTGTGTGTAGAAGATTGCGAGCGCGTGCTTCCATTTTTGGAACGGCTTGGACACGAGGGCTCCAGTGCGCGCATGTTGGCCCAAGTTTATAAGAACATTAACCCCATAAAGTTCCAGAATGGAAAATCTTTTAAAGCACGCCTTTGGTAATGTCAGTGCACCTTTCGCGTCAAAAGTTTATGAGAACTTTATACCCATAAAGTTTCGTAATTTAAATCCATGCGCTCCGTAGATTCTGCGGCCGCTGCGAGATGCCGCAACGCGCCTGCTCACTATCGAAAAACCCTTGAAAGTTTGTGCTCGGTTGGGGCTCCATGTGTTAAGTGACTCCAGGTGCAAGGGCATTGCCACAAAATCCAGCCCGGGTTAGCAATGTTCGTGCCAAAATGTCTTTTAGAGCGTGAAAAAGACATTGTAGACAAAATCCAGAATGATTACCGGCGTCAGTGGTAGTTTTGGTCGGCGGTGCATGCCAGCACGAAAAAATTTCGGGGGGGGCTGAAGCCCCATCAGCCCCCCCCCCCCCCCCCCCCTGGCTACGCGCCTGCCCATCACTAAGGCGGTGTACTGTGCGTCGCCTGCTTGCCGAGATCGGCTTCAAGCACGAAAAGAGAAGCCGCAACTCGCCGCTTATCCACCGGGATGACATCACCGATTGGCGGAATCGCTACCTCCGTGACGTGGAGCGCTACCGGATGAAAGGCCAAAAGATCTTCTACCTGGACGAGACATGGGTGACGGCGGGACAACCTCGGTCGATCGTGTGGACAGACACCGTGGTGCAGAAGCGCGGACGCCTGTTCGCTCGAGCAAATGGCCTGACGACGGGTCTAAAACAACCTTCTGGGAAAGGTCAGCGCCCGATCGTGACGGACATCAGCAGCGAGGATGGTTTCGTCGACGGCTGCTTGGATGTATTCAGAGGCCAAAAGACAGGCAACTACCATGAAGAAATGGACGGCAATCGCTTTTAGGGCTGGTTCAATGACGTTCTGCAGAAGTTGCCAGCTGGTAGCGTCATTGTTTTAGACAATGCACCTTACCATAGCCGGCGAGAAGAGAAATTGCCGACGACGGCCTGGAAGAAGGAAAAGATACAGGAGTGACTCACAAGCAAGAACATCACCTACGGTGAAAGGATGATAAAAAGCAGCTGCTTGAGCTGGTGGCATCTGTAAAGTCACGCTTTCTGAGCTACATCGTAGACAACACAGCTGTACGGGCCTGTTGCATTGTACTCAGGCTGCCACCGTACCACTGCGAATTTAATCCCATTGAGCTTGTGTGGGCCAAGGTCAAAAATGGCATCGCTGCGGACCACAGAGAGTTCAAGCTGTCCACGGTCGACGTCATCTTAAGCGAGAAAATCAAGCAGGTAACGGCAGAAGACTGGAGGAATAGCATTCAGCACGTGATGGACTTGGAGGCAAAGTTCAGACTTGACACGTCTGGGAGTGAGCACATTCAACCCATCATCATCCAGCTGGGTGAAGATGACACTGAAGAAAGCGACTCCGACTGCGAGCTGTCTGGCATTGAGCCACTCGACGAAGCATAAAGGCTTCTTATCAACAAAAGAACAGCCCTTATTAGGGCTACCAAAATTGTGCCGGTGGGTTCGCAACAGCCAACCATCCATTCCGTGACCTCTCAAATAAATAAGCAGTTCCATTTATGGCATATTCCTTATAATAGAAGCTCAATTCTGATAAGCAACGTCCTGCACACATTGTGCTCGATTTAAGAAGTGGCATAGAAACACATTTAAATGCTGGCATATCTGAATTGAAACACTATTTTTAACCCTGATTATCGTTGGCGGGCTCAAAATGCTCATTCGGGCAGCCACCGTCGAGTTGACGCGCCCCATAGTGAAATAGCAGCAGTCAGAGCACGCTTTATGGTTCTGTTAGCAGTCTGCACTGGAAATCACAGTCATGTCATAGCGAGTGGTGGTAAAATAGCAGCAGACAACACGAAACTGACAACCACAGTCAGCAGATTGAATGTCAAAGCACATTCATGTGGTTGCATTGTTTATTTTGTTATCTGGCTCACACAAGTAATGCAATAGTCCCGCCAATAATCACAGTTACACCTGGAACTGTATTCCGCTGCGCAAGGATCTTGCCTGCGTACGCCTCATACCTTCCGCAGTGCTGCAAATTACTCGTGAGATAGGGGACAGATCTTGAACGACCGGGTATCCTGCGGGCGCACTCTGCGAACCTGGCAAATGAAAACATTGACATGGGTAAGGTTGCTGTAGTCCCGTACATTCACTCCCTTTCGCAAACCAATGTATATATATATATATATATATATATATATATATATATATATATATATATATATTGTAAAGGCGTTTATTGCACGCAAGCGTTAGGGCTGACTGTCCGATCAGTTCAGGGAACCGCGAGCGCGAGCGGCGTAGTCCGAGCGATGCGCTGGAGAGACTGACCCACTAGACAGCGCTGGTAAAGATGCCCCACTGCATCGTCCCTCTTCTTCACTACAATTACCCCGGGGACGAAAAAGGGAGCCGTCCGGCGACCTAACAGTTCGTCACTATTAGGGGATCATAATACGGGTTGAGGCGCTCGACGTTGACAATGTCGCGTCCGCGACTGCGCATGTCGGAATATGGTTCAACGGGCTCAATCACATAGTTGACGGGTGATGCACGATCGACGATGCGGTAGGGACCTTCATACTTAGGCATTACCTTGGAAGACAGACCAGGTGCCGCGGAAGGAACTGAGAGCCACACAAGCGCTCCAGGAAGAAAGGTGGGCGCAGAGGTGGTGTCACAGTGAGTGTTCTTCTGGCGCTCTTGGTCATTGGAGGTAAAAGCCCGGGCGAGGTCGCGGCACTCTTCGGCATGTCTCACCGTATCAGAAATGGGCGCACATTCAGATGCGTCGGGCCGGTATGGTAGCATTGTGTCAATGGTGTGCGATGGGTGCCGGCCATACAATAAGAAATATGGCGAAAAACCAGTAGTGCTCTGCATGCGTACCGGTATTGTACGCGTAGGTGACGAAGGGCAGAATGGCTTCCCAGTTCGTGCGGCCGGAGGAGACGTACATTGAGAGCATGTCGCCGAGCGTACGGTTGAACCGTTCCGTGAGTCCATTGGTTTGAGGATGGTACTCTGTCGTTGTGCGATGAACAACGTGGCACTCTTTGAGAATAGCTTCAACTACTTCGGAGAGGAAGACACGTCCGCGGTCACTGAGCAGCTACTGGGGTGGCCCTTGACGTAGGATGAATCGACGAAGCAGGAAGGAGGCAACGTCACGCGCTGTACCTGCCGGAAGCGCCGCAGTTTCAGCGTATCGCGTAAGGTGGTCAACCGCCACAATGGCCCAGCGGTTTCCAGCCGATGTCATGGGAAGGGGCCCGTACAAATCTATACCGACGCGCCCAAAGGGCCGGGTGGGGCAAGGTAAAGGTTGCAGCCCAGCTGGAGAGAGGCGAGGTGAAGATTTCCGGCGCTGGCAATCGGGACAAGAGCGTACGAACTTTTGAACGTAGCTGTACATCCCTCGCCAGTAGTACCGCTGTTGAAGGCGCTGGTTAGTCTTGAATACGCCAGAGTGGGCACACTGGGGATCGGCGTGGAAAGCTGCGCATATTTCGGAACGCAGGCTGCGACGCACTACTAACAACCACTGGCGGCTGTCGGAGCTGTAATTGCGCCGGTGAAGCAGGTCGTCGCGAATGGCGAAATGGTGAGGTTGACGGCGCAACGCGCGGGTTGTTGACCTGGTCGATGGATCAGAGAGCCAGCCTATAAGCGACGCAATCCAGGGGTCCTTGCGCTGCTCGCAAGCGATGGTGCGAAGGTCGATGGAAGACACAGTCAACTGAGATATATTGTTGTCAGCCAAGGGAGAGCGCGAGAGGGCATCGGCGTCCGAGTGATGTCGTCCGCTGCGGTAGAGTACGCGGATGTCGTAGTCTTGCAGGCGAAGCGCCCAACGTGCAAGACGACCGGACGGATCTTTCAATGACGCCAACCAACATAGTGCGTGGTGGTCCGTGATGACATCAAATGGGCGGCCATACAAATATGGCCGGAACTTAGTAAGAGCCCAGATGATCGCGAGACATTCTTTTTCTGTCATGGTGCAATTGTTCTCGGGCTTTCGTAAGCGTTCGGCTGGCATAAGCGACGACATACTCAGGGAACCCTTGCTTGCGTTGCGCGAGGACAGCGCCAAGGCCAACACCGCTGGCGTCTGTGTGGACCTCTGTAGGGGCCATCGGGTCGTAGTGGCGCAAAATTGGGGGGGGGGGGGGGGGGGGGGGAGTCAGCAAACGACGAAGACTCGTGAAGGCCTCGTCGCACTCTGATGACCACGAGGTGAGGAGCCCGTTGCTCCCTAGGAGCTTCGTCAGGGGCGATATGATGGCGGCGAAATTCCGAATGAAGCGACTGAAGTATGAGCATAGACCGATAAAACTGCGCAATTCTTTGATGGACGTTGGCTTGGGGAATTCGGCAACGGCGCGAAGTTTGTCGCGGTCGGGGAGAATTCCGTCCTTGGATACGACATAGCCAAGTATCGTGAGTTGCCGCGCAGCAAATCGGCACTTCTTTATGTTTAATTGTAGGCCGGCGTTCGATAAACACGTCAAAACACGCCGGAAGCGTTCAAGGTGCGTGGGGAAGTCGGGCGCGAAAACTACAATGTCGTCAAGATAGCACAAACATGTGTGCCACTTTAAGCCTCGCAGAACTGTGTCCATCATGCGCTCGAATGTCGCGGGCGCATTACAGAGTCCAAAAGGCATGACGTTAAACTCGTACAAGCCGTTGGGCGTGATAAAGGCTGTTTTCGGTCAATCAACTTCTTCCATAGGCACTTGCCAGTACCCGGAGCGCAAATCCAGAGATGAAAAGAACTCGGCTCCTTGCAGGCAGTCAATTGCATCGTCTATGCGTGGCAGGGGATAGACGTCCTTGCGAGTGATCTTGTTCAGCCGGCGATAATCGACGCAAAACCTTACGGAGCCGTCCTTCTTTGTAACAACTACGACAGGAGAAACCCATGGACTTTTCGAAGGTTGAATTACGTCGCGCCGAAGCCTGTCGTCGACTTGCTCGGTAATCACACGACGTTCGCTGGCAGAAACGCGATACGGGCGTTGTCGCAATGGTGGGTGAGAGCCAGTGTCGATGTGGTGCGTTACAGTTGAAGTCCAACCCAAGGAAGCTTGCGCCACGTCGAAAGACGAACGAAATTCTTCCAAAAGGGACAGCAGCTGGGAACGCTGGACCGCTGTGAGGGTTTCAGCGATGGAAGAACCAAATACATCTCTGGGCAATGCGTCAGATGTAGAAACAGCACTGAGCGTACGGTAGGGGGCGCAATTCGGGCAGTCGGGCACGTCGATAGCTTGCACGTCGTCGATGGCTTCCACGGTACCAACACATTCTCCTCGGAGCAGCATGACAGGGTATGGGCACGGGTTACAAACGAAAATTGTGCTAGTGCCCTCGATGATGTTCACGGTTGCAAACGGTAGCAACAGGCCCTTCCGTGCGAGGAAACGGCATGACGGCGAAAGTAATGCAATGGCGCCCGAGAGGCCACTGCAGCGCATGGACACGATCATTGAGGCGTTGGGAGCAACCTGAGTGTCGGCTTCAACGATCAGTTTCCTGGAAAGCGGCGGAGCGTCAGTGGGCGTCAAAGCTAGCAGCGGCGATAGTTCTATTTCGTCCCGTGCGCAATCGATAACGGCATTGTGGCGCGAGAGAAAATCCCAGCCGAGGATGACATCGTGAGAGCAGGAGGAAAGGATGAAGAATTCTATGGCGTAGACAACGCCCTAAATTTCTACACGAGCAGTGCAAGACGCCAAGGGTCGAATATGCTGAGCACTGGCTGTGCGAAGGGATAGTCCGGACAGGGGCGTCGTGACTTTACGAAGTAACCGGCAAAGTGTAGCGTCCGTAACTCATACGGCTGCTCCTGTGTCGACGAGTGCAGACGCGCGGACACCGTCGACAAACCCGTCTATCACATTGGAAGGGCTGCAATGAGGACTTGTGCACTTCGACGTTGTCGTAGCCCTTGCCTCTTGGACTGCGACTGTTAGTTTTTCTCATCCCGAGGGGCGGCACGAGGCCGCATCGGGGATAACGAGCGCCGGCGTGGAGATGGGGAACGGCGGGTGTTCGGCGGCGAGCGGTATGTCGGTGACACACCGGAAGGTGGGTCGTAAGATGGACGGAGCGAACGGTTTGGCATGGATGATGCGACGCTGGGCGGCTGCACACGATTACAGAAACGAGCCACGTGACCGGCGGAGCCGCAGGCAAAGCATATAGGCCGGTTGTCAGACGTACGCCACCGGTGCGCTGTGGCTGGTCCCGCCCACGTCGGAGCACGCCCTGTATGGAGCGGCTGGTGATATGACCGTAGAGCGCGGGCTGCACTGGTGGCCTAGCCACGACGTCGGCATAAGTGAGGGGCACAGGCAATATATATATATATATATATATTGCAGACGCACTGTCTCGATGCCCGCTTTCGCCTTCTATCGATCGTGCGCACTCCCCGTCTCTACCACGTCACTCTGACGCTACGCCTGCCGCCCACCAGCTCACGCTAATGTCACTGGATCAAGCTCAGCTTTCTTCACGCTCCGATTTAGCTTCCCTTCAGCACGCAGACTCCTACTGTCGAACTCTCATTGATCGCCTTCGCGGCCTAACTAAACCACCCAACAGCCGCTTGCGACGCCAGCTTCAGCAACTTCGCCTTCAAGATGGGGTGCTTCATCGTTATATTTATCATCCTACGGGTAACAAGTGGGTCCCAGTCATACCTCGCTGCCTTCGTCTTCGAGTTGTAGAAGCATTTCATGATGACGTTGCCGCCGGCCACTTAGGCTTCCTCAAGACCTACGACCGCATCAAGACCCGCTGCTTCTGGCCTGGATTCTCCACAACGGTAGCCAAATACGTTGCCTCATGTGCGTTGTGTCAGCACCGCAAACGCTCCACATCCCCGCCTGCCGGTTTTCTTCAGCCTCTGCCATGTCCGACCGAACCTTTCGAGTGCGTTGGAATTGACTTATACGGTCCCTTGCCGTTGACGCCCTCCGGTCACCGCTGGATCGTCACAGCGGTAGACCACTTAACAAGATACGCCGAGACTGCGCCTCTTCGATCTGGGGCTGCTTCTGAGGTTGCTGACTTTTTCCTGCAATCCATAGTCTTGCGCCATGGTGCTCCTCGCGTTCTTTTATCCGATCATGGCAAAGCCTTCATGTCCCACGTCCTCGAAGAAGTCTTGCGGCAGACTAATACGAAGCATAAAACAACTTCTACATATCACCCGCAAACCAACGGCCTTACTGAACGCTTCCACCGAACGCTCTCTGACATGATTTCTATGTACTTACGTCCTGACCACACAAACTGGGACAACATCCTTCCATGTGTTACATTCGCTTATAATACTGCGACACAACGAACTACCGGTTACAGCCCTTTCTTCCTGGTGTATGGACGATCTGCCTCCTCCGTCTTCGACTCCGAATTCTTTTTCTCTCCTGTTTCGCCTAACACCTCCCTCCCAGAAGAGTTTGCAGCTCGATTCGCGCATTGCCGTGAAATTGCTCGTCGCAACACCGCCGCTACCCAAGAAGAAAGAAAACGTCGCTGCGACAGTAAACGCCGCGACATCGCCTTCCATCCTGGAGACCAAGTCCTCCTATGGACGCCGGTTCGAACCCCTGAACTTTGCGAGAAATTCCTTCATCGGTACATTGGGCCCTACACAGTCCTACAACAAACTTCCGCAGTGAACTATCTAGTCACTCCGCTTCACTCCGTCGAGGACCGCCGTCGTCGTAGTGCAGAAATTGTTCACGTCTCCCGCATGAAGCACTTTATTCCCCGTTCAGCCGATCTTTAGATTGCGGCCAGGTTGGCCGCTTCCACGAGGGGGGGAAATTAGTGTAAGCACATTTCACGTACTTCATCGTTCTCATTTGTATATAGCCATCATCATCCCTGTTTCTCTTCTTCTTCGTGTTTGAGCCTCGGCCGTGCCGGTGGAATAAACGGGTCTGCCAGTGCTGCCTGTCCTGGTCGTCTTCCGTCTGTCAATATATATATAT